>NC_028454.1:25841630-25963419 GCF_000263155.2 Setaria italica
TAGCAATTACAGGCTCTCGCATGATACCTGCGTCTTTGCCGACCACCGCCTTGGTCGTCGTTATCATGATCATTACGCAGTTGCTGATGCTGGTCACCCGCTGCATTAGCATTTACCACGGGTTGCTGTTGGGCAGCACCTTGCTCTTGCTGTTGTTGTGCTGCACGGTTTTGATTTCTAGCGTTGCGGCCCTCTTCTTGGGATTCCGTTTTGCCATCGCAAGGTGGTTCGTCAATGGAGACCACGAAGGCTTGACGATCTGGTGTAGATGAGCTATTTTCATCATCGCTTCCATAAGGATTGGGTGTGAGAACGATGCGAGGCACCTTGAATTTGCTGCAATCTGGAGACTGGGTGGTTGTGGGAGGGTTTTCAGATCGGATCTGAAAAACTTGGTCAAGCATAGCGGAGTACTCGGAAGCCGAGTTCTGCAGTTTTAACGGGGCAAGGACGGACCCTGCGCCAACCTGGAGTCGCGCAACGCTGCCTTGGACATCTCAGTGCACTCGACGATGGTACAGTAGATGCGATCTAACTCCTTGATCAGGTCTAAGGGCCTGGGTGGGTGGGGGGCGATGATCAGATCTTGAACCCTCTTAGAGAGGGAGAGACCGCTGGCTTGCTGGATTAGTGGCCTGATGACCCTTGGATGGAGAACTTGTTTCACTAGAACAGATCCAACGAAAGCTGAGTTGGTGCGGGATGACGAGTTGGCAGAAGTCGCTGAGTCGACGGGAGGTGCCGAGTCGATGGAAAAAAGTGGTCAGAACAAAATCCACCGGCATGGTCCCAAACTGGATCTGGATCGGGTTATCGAGGAAGTCCTTCATGCTCTTGGGAAAAACAATGCCAGGGTGGGATGCCATTGAGGTCACAAAAACGGATCTCCCAACCTCCCCTACCTGGTGCACCAATTGTCGGAGTTAGAGGTCCTGTAGTCCACCAGGGAGTTACTCAGGTGGTTGATTTGTAGGCGAGGGCGATCGCGAAATCAAGAACTCAAAGGTGATTACGAGAACACGAAGGGGACACGAGGGTTTTAGACAGGTTCGGGCCTAAAGAGAGTAATACCCTACGTCATGTATGCTAGTGGATTGTATTGCTCAATGATTCCATACCCTAGGAGAGGGCCCTTGGTCACCTTATATAGTCCAATGATCAAGACTTACAAGTCAATTTGGATCTAATCTACTCAGTTTTTACATGGAAGGTATTCTAAGTCGGATTACAATACGTGTCCCACAGAGTCTGGGTAGATTTGGACTGTCTAGTTGCCTTGTCGTGTACTCCAAATAACTTAAAGTCCTTGGCCCGCACGTCCTGGTCGGGCAAATCCACTTGTCATTTCCGACCAGCATCTTGGTCGGTGGGGACCCGTGGGGTACCCATATCCCTCAAAAACCACCTCTTATGATCGAGTTCATTGGACCACATACATCTGTATGTACTAGGCCTAATAACTCGCTTGCTCTCTCACCTTGTCCAACAAAGGGAGTTTTAGTCATTTTTCCAAGTAGGCATGACTCGCATGTCTCAATCAATTCAAAATTGAAAGGATTAAGAAGACCATCTTTATGGAGCCTCTTTATGCATTTCTCTCCTATATGGCCTAAACGACAATGCCACAAGTAAGTAGCATTTGAGTTATCTACGCGAGTTCTCTTAGTACTAATGTTGTTTATTTCTACATCTTCTAGATCAAGAATGTGAAGCCCATTCACAATGGGACATCTCCCATAGTACATACCATTCATAAAAATGGAACAACACTTGTTCTTTATTATGAATTCATAACCATCATCCTCTAAACATGAGGAGGAAATAATGTTCTTATTCAATGCAGGAACAAAATAACAATTATTGAGTTCAAGCACTAATCCAGAAGGCAATGACAATGGATATGTGACGATGGCCAACGCAGCAACCTTTGCTCCATTCCCGACGTGCAAATCCACTTCGTCTCTCGCAAAGCGTCTAATTATTTTCAGCCCCTGCAATGATTGCAAGTGTGAATCATTGCACTAGTATCAAATACCCATGCATTATTAGAACTCGTAGCAAGATTAATTTCAATAACATTAATACCTTGAGCAAAGGTCGCACCTTCTTTCTTCCTTTTATCTTCCAAGTACTTCTTGCGATTCCTTGACCAATGCCCCTTAGCACCACTGTGAAAGCAAGCATCATCAGGGGAGGCACCAACTTTCTTTTTTTTTTCTTTAGCATCCCAGGCAACTCAGTCAGCGATTTCTTCAAACCATTCATGTGATAGTTCAGGATGAATATCTCAAAGCTAGCAGTTAGGGACATCAGTATCACATCGGTGGCAAGATTGTAAATGAGGGGAAAATCTAGTCTCTACAAGCTCTCAATGTACCCTATCATCTTAATCACATGAGGGATGACTAGAGAACCTTCAGCAAGCTTGCAACCAAATAAGGCTTTTGAGGTATTAAACCTGTCAACCCTCGCCTGGTTTTCGAACATGCCACGTAACCCCACGATCATATCGTACGGGTTAGTACTCTCAAATTGCTTCGGCAGCTCAAAGTTCATGCAAGCAAGCATCAGGCACTGCACATCCACCGCATAATCAGTATGCTTCACATAAGCACGATATGCACTAGTGGTGTGTGCGACATTATGAGGCTCTTCTGGGTAAGGAGTATCGAGAACGTACTCTTTTTTCTCTTGTCTGAGAACAATTCTCAGGTTCCGATTCCAATCAACAAAGTTTGTTCTGTTTAGCTTTTCTCTATCTAGCATCGATCACAGATTGAAGTTTGATGCACTCGATATTTTCTACAACAGCAAGATATGCAACGGTTAGCACTTCTTTTATTAACACTTTTAATGAAAGAATTCCTGCTATGTTGTGCGAACGTCCCCCGACGTTGCATAGCAGGACGAGATCCAACGCTCCCTGTGATACTAGTGAGATTTGGCATCACAGCTAGCATCATAGTGAACAAGGTGGGCAACACTTGCCAATCGCATCCAATGCGACTCTCGTTTGTTCGGTGACATCATATGTCTCAGCTCCCAACACTTATGCCCCAAATCCCAAGTTCGACTTGATAGCTCTGTCAAGCAAACCAACACTATGCCATGGTGTCTGACACCACCCAATGGATCAAGGTAGAAGATGACACCCTGCTTTAGCAGACCCATGACCTACTAACAAGACCCCAATGGTGCAGTTGTTGGAAGGGCATAAAATCTTAACATTTTGTGAGGGATTTATCATGCTCATCACAGGTAGTGCATAATAATAATTATCATAGATAATCAAATTATTATGATAGTATGGCCTTTCTTCATCCAACAAAAATCAGCACATGTCAGCGACTGCTAGTCCGCACGCCTATGCCAAGATGTTGCATCTTGGGCACCTTCTCCAACGTACGATGGTCGCCGAGTCGCTTCGCTCGTGTCGATGAATTACATAATCTAATTCAGTTAATACATGCTAGTAGCTAAATTAAAATTATAAATTACATAACAGGAGTGGCATGCAAGCTGAGAATGAACAGCCTCAACCTGGCTGTAATAATTTGTGACACGCAGGCCACACGAATTTATTACACATAGATCATCACATGATTTTGACGCCATACCATCACATCATTCTCTGCAAAAATGAGTTAGGCGTTTCTACAAACGATGCAACGCGTCCCTTTTTTTCTTTTAAAAGCACGATCTGGTCCTGTCAGCCGATAACGGATAGAACAAATTTTTCGCATGCTGCCAGCAAGCTAATAGACACGGCGTTCTAGCCGACATAGCCATTCGTGCTGCATATCGACTGCTTCGCTACACGAACTCACAACCTCGTGGTCAGCCGCGCGGCGCTCGTGCGTCATTGTAAATATGGCTAGTTAGCCAGTCACATAATAAGAAAGTAAGAATGGAGTAAAACAGTCCAATTCGTGCGTAACGCTATTCGCCAAAATGATCTGATCTACAACCAACCATGCAAAAATTTTAATCTAGATCAAAAACAACACAAGCACAGCTCTGATACCCTTGTTAGAAAATGCGGTATGCTACTCGCTAGCACACAAAAATATAACCGCGTAAACAGGATCACTTATGAGTAGATGATCATAGATTATACCTTCGCTCGTCGCGCGTCACAGCAGAAGTCTTGATGAAGCGCAAGTAGTCGATCCGGTCAACGTCGAGGAAGTAGTAGTACGATTTGACGAAGTGTGCAACCTAGCAACACCTCTACAGCAGTCCGCACGTACGGGATGGGATGACGAATCAGAGCGTGCTAGCACTCCACAGCACGTACTCAGAGATCCCCACGATCAACCTTTGATCTGGGAGGGAGGACTGCAGCAGCGTACCAGGCAGGCACGTGCGGCGGCGGCACACCAGGGAGGCGTGCAGCAGGTGCAAGAGGTGCGGCTGCTGCAGGGCTTGCGGCAGGTGCAAAATCATGTTAGGGTTTAACACCTGATAAGGATTTATATACTTGCTTAATGGGCCAGCACTTTCTTGTAGGGCCAGGCCCTCTTGGGCATCTCCAACACATGTGCACCCCATCGATATCCTCCTGGCTAGGAACACGATCGAGGATGATGCCACCCTTCAAAGAAACTCTACCCCGGTGTATGGCTAGTCGTATCTTACCACATCTTCGGCCAGCTACAGCTACCAAATACGACGCCGTCTGCAAATCCTGGCGCCTCTCATATCTGGCCGTCTGCTGTTGCGGGCTCTGCTCCCCCCCCCCCACCCCATCCCCAACCAAAGCCTATACCTCACCTACTCCTCCATGGACCATGACAGGAACATGGCCACCCTACACAACCTCTCCACCAACAAGACGTACCACGTCTCCCTGCCGGATCCCCATTCTAAAGCTGCTACATCCTCGGCTCCTCCCATGGCTGGCTGGTCACCACCGACGAGCAGTCCCAGCTGTTGGTGATATGCCCAAGAGGGAAATCATAACAATTTAGACTAAAGGTTCACGGGATAATTGATCCATAAGGGATTAGGGTAACTAATGGACCTTCAGCCTGAAAGCCCATTAGTGTGCTCTATAAATATGAGGGGTGGGGCTAGGGGCGCACCATTCCACCATGCCGCAACCCTAGCCGCCACTTCCTCTCGGCCTAACCCCGAGACCCTAACCGCACGCGCGATGCTAGCACACCGGTGCACAGCGTTCCTTCCCCGCATGTGTGGACTTCGTGGAGGCGCTGCTGTTGTTGTTGCTGTGCTGATTGGCTACGACAGCGCAAGGCTGCTGTAAGGGCGAGGACGAGAAGGAGACGATCCGATCGACTACTTCCTCTACACCGACGTGCATCTACGTTGGACCGGCTGCTCCAACTCTTCTTCCGTTGCGCTGTGCGTCTAGTGGTAACGATCCATGACTCCTCAACTCGCAAGTTTCCTAGGTGAAGTCATAGATGTAATTGCTATTGCTAGAGTAGCCTACCTGCGTTTCCCTACAGTGGCATCAAAGCCATCTTGCATAGTTTTTAGTCTGGATCTTGCACATATAGGTGATATGTGATGTTAGTAGATGTGATCTATTACGATTAGGTTCATGTGATGGATCTTATGTTGCACGATTTGATTAGATCATTTGGTCATAAGGGGATGGAATGGGTTCGAGTAGATTGCATCATGTGACCAAAAAGATTAGTTCGTGCTCTTTCTTTGTTGCGCACGTGACTTGTCCCCACCGGCTGGAATCACCATTGGGAAAGTCGTGTGCATAATCAGTAAATTGAGCCAACGAATCGAGGTCATGTGTTGCGGTCTTCTCATGTACACCTGTCACACTGATCAATATGATTGATCTAATGGAAATTGAGACACTGAATGGCTCAGAAATTGGGTTCATGTGATCAATCCGATGAGATCCTAGCATAATGTCGACTATCTGCTATAATGATATCCTAGCATCATTTCGGTAGAAGACATTCTACGCTTAACTTGTTTTTGCATGGTATGATATGAATGGTATGGCCTCAATGCCATGTGATGATCTATGTGTAACATTTGTGCAACCTGCGATGTTGCAAGTTAACACAACCAGATTGAGGTTGTCCCATTATTGTATAATGACCTGCGTGTCGACTTGTGATGCTTGATCCCTCATGTAATTTATATATCATAGCTACTAGGTGTGTAGTAGTTTTGCATATGTTCATGGAGGCCTTATCAAGCATGGTGGCAATGGTGATCACCATAAGACAGGAGGCATGGCGATGGAGATCAAGGTGGAACCATGGTGATAGAGACCACTATGATTTCAAAGGCCATACTATTCACAATATAATATGATTGTATGCCTGTGATGTTTATTTTCTCATCTTACTATTCTGTTCATGCTTTACATGTGGTGGATGTTTTTGTCGTGATAGAAAAGCTTCCCTTAGAAAAATTGAGTTTTTTATGCCTTTTACCAATACCTGCACCTACAAATTTTGATCGTTGTGTGGTAGATTTACCAAAGTAAAGTACCATTAGCTATCATTATGACTAGGACATGGATGTCGAAGATTCATAAGCATAGTATTGGTTTACTCAGCAAAGCTATCAAAATGGTTGGTTTTGGGCTTTATGGCATGGAGTTAGGAGTTGGGGCATTGGATGCTGCTCAACAAACAAGATTCATATAGGGATATCATTAACAAACTATTGTTTACCTATGTCACTAAATTTTCTAGCAGTGAAGACAAAGCTCACTAGGATTTTAGTGAATATGGATCTTGGACCACTATATGTCATTAGGGGGAAGATGATGTTGATATAGTGGAAGTGTCTTTTATTAATTTGGTTAATAGAAGATTGGTACATAACCTAGTGCTAAAACTATGCATTTTTTATCCTATGTTGTAGATCATATATGCTAGTAACAATTCTATTTTCAATTTGCGATCTGTGCTTGACAAGGAAAAGCTCAATGGAGCTAACTTTATTGATTGGTACCGCAACCTGTGAATTGTTCTCACGCAAGAGAAAACTGAGTATGTTCTTGAGCAACCACACCCAGATGATCCCCCTATTGATCCCAATGTCGTAGCCCGCAGAGCTTATTAGAAGCACTCTGATGATGCACTCAACGTCAGTTGTCTCATGCTTGCCACCATGTCCCCTAATCTGCAGAAGTAGTATGAGCATGTGGATGATCACACTATGATTGAGGGGCTGCATGGAATGTTTGAGAACCAAGCTAGGGCTGAGAGGTACAACATCTCAAAGTCCTTGTTTGCATACAAGCTGGTGGAGGGTATCTCGGTTAGTCCCCATGTGATCAAGATGATTGGTTACATTGAGAATCTGGACAAACTTGGTTCTAAACTCAAGGATGACCTGGCTATATACATCATTCTCCAGTCACTCCTGGTAAGCTATGAGCCGTTCATTCTGAACTATCAGATGAATGGCATGGAGAAAACATTGGTTGAGTTGCATGGCATGCTGAAGATAGCAGAGGAAAGCATTAAGGAAAACCCCGCTCATGTGATGATGGTTCAAAAGGAGAACAAAAACAGGAAGTGTTGGACGCCTCCCAAAGGCAAAGGCAAGGGAAACGTCATTCCCAATGAGCCCCCAAGCTCTAAGCCTAAGCCAAAGGGCAAATCTGGCCCTTCTCCTGATGATGAATGCTTCCAATATCATCTCAAGGGACATTGATCTAGGATCTGCAAGAAGTACTTGGAGGATAAGAAGAAGGGAAGTGAGACTTCCACTCCAGGTATAAATGTTATAGAAATTAATATTGCTACATCTTCTAGTGAATCTTGAGTATTTGATATTGGATCGATGATTCATGCTTGCTGCCTGCCACTTCTGATATCCAAGCCTTGCTGATAACCTCTAGGACCATCGGTTTCCACTCAAGTTCCGATCACCCAAGAAAACTCACAGCTACCTGTATGAGAAGGCTATTATATTGTCTGATCCATCCGCTCTTGACTGCATCATTGTGCTTAAGCACTCCCCCGGGATGAACCTCTCCTTTGCAAGGGTTGGGCCAGGGACACCAAATGGACTTGGACCTGGCTTCACTAGGAGCGCTACCATAAGCACAGTGATATCTTGTACAGTGACCGCGACGGCTTGTTCTATGTTGTCGGTTACGGTGGTCAAGTCCACATGATTGATCTCAATGGCACGTCTCCAACGGTTACTATCTGTCTTTCACCTGATAAGGATTACATTGATTTTGGACTATTAGATACATTGTTCGGGCACCATGGGGTGACCTCCTTCAGGTTTTGAGGGAATATGGCGAACCTCCAACGACGACTGTCGTCTCTTATTCAAATGATGATTATTACCCATCAGACAACCAGGAGCTGTGTCAGTCAAATAGCATGAAGGGAAAAGAAAATTTGGTGGATGAACATGAGTCTGAAGAAGACGAGAAAGATTATTGTCCACAAACAAGAGACAAAATAGATGTTTGCAAGGTGGATCTTGCTGAACAAAAGTTTACAAAAATAAGAAACTTGTGAGATCGCATGATTTTCATTGGTTTCAACAGCATATTCATGATCCATTCCGAGGACTTTCCAAATATAAGACCGAATTGCATCTATACTTTGGATGGCAACCTTAATAATATTTTCACCAGTCCATCCAATGGATGGCAGATGGCTTGCTGCAGTGGCCACCCCCTGTTTGGATTAGACCTCACCTTACATGAAGTATGTGACTTTTCCCACCTCTTGCTTTGCAAGTTGTGCACTTATTCTCCCTTAAGACATGCGTGGTACTTCTTTACTCATGAATGTTTGTTCTCATGTGAAGTGAATACATGTTTGTTGTACTAGAGGGAGTTTCGGTTTCATAAGTGTGATCATTTGTAGTAACGTGAATTCCGATATTGTGTGCCACGTTATTCTGAATAAAACAAGATAAATTGGAGAGATGGCCTTACCGAAGCATGCCCAACCCCCCAACAAAACACTAAACCGGTGAACATCATATCAAACCGGAGTAAATTTATTTGGAAGCTGTTGGGCTATGTATCAAGTTGTTATATGCTGGATGTAGTATGGTCAGCGTGCTCATCGTGTCTCTTTCGCAGGAGAATTTATGAAATCTCATCTACATAAAGTTGCCTAAAAAATTATACATTTCTCTACATGTTGGCAAATCTTAGTCAGCTGAGATCAGGTTGATTGTCATCCCAGAACATTCTCCTGGAAGGAGACAGAGAGGAAGTGCCAGAAAACTAGCAGGCTTGGCAGCGGCGATTGCGATTGGACATGGAAGTAAACCATGGTGCCCTATCGAAGAAGTGGGGGTCCCCTCGTGCTCGTGTGACATTGACCGCTAGGATGAACTGCTCATGGAAATGGCTAGCTCGACTTGCATGTGCGCTAATTATGCATAAGTTCTCCGTCGTCCGACAACCTTTATTTCCCCTTCTGAAACTTCTGCTCCTCCTATTTCTCTTTTTTTTCTAAACTTTTTTCAAAAAACTTAAAACTTTCTTTCTCATGTATGTTTAAAAAATGATACAGCTTTGTTATTGAAGTTTTAGAAAAAATGTAGAAATCGAACTTTTCCATTTTTTTCAAGAACTTTTCTAGAAAAAATAGTGATCCTTTTCCAAAATATTTTGGGAAACTCCTTTGAGAAAACTATTTAGAAAATATTATAAAAAACCATAAAATCATTCCGGAAGGTTTCCATAAAAAAGTTACATTTTGACATTTTTTTCAAGATAAAACCCAAATATAAACAAGGAGAAGAAGGAAGAAGTGGAAGAAAGAAGGACCAAACTAAGGGTTGGGTTAGAGAATACATTAGCATGGCTTCCCGCTGGTGGTGCCACCTGCCTCTCGGTTGTGAGGAGTTATCATGCAAAGGAGGGGAAGTTAGAGGGGTGACGGGACTATGAATATGAACTTTTGCTAGTTTCCGGTTGTCGGGTTGTAGCTTTACAAACCAAAGCTTGAATTTAATGGAAAGAGATGGAGCAAAGGATAAGGGAGAGGTGTTCACAACGAGTCAATAGAGATATGTATCTATGTTTTACCTAAAGAGACGATGAATCAATAGAGATCTCTAGCTATGGGTGCGGGGACCGCCCCTTGTGCATCCGCACTTAAGCAATACAGTGCCATGCCCTGGATCAGTAACAGGCACCAACGTTTATCAGAATGATCATCAGAGTAAGAAGAAGGGAAATTAGATGGAGTTATGGCGGTGTCATATTAACCTTCAAGGAGTAACAAGTAGCTATCAATACGCAGTGGAAAGATGAAAGCCGGATCCCTAGAAAAATTTCGCAAACAAGCAAGAATGAGTACTTTTGCTAGAAGTACTCAGCAAGTATCTTAACATAGAAGGGTTAATGATATGTAAGGCATATCAAGGAAGGGTGGTGGCTAGTATGCCAAAGATATCTGTATGCAGAGTGTGATGTTGTTTGGTCTTTTTAAGGTATGGTTGTTTAATTATAATATTGTTGTTTTAGCCCTGAGAGGGGGAAAACAAAACTCCCCTGCCAGTTCCCATATTTTAAGGCATCGAGCGTCAAGATCCTGCTTACTTCAGTTTTTTAGGTTACAGGTCGGTTGATTTACTAGAATACTAGTCGTATCCGACTAGTGGAGTTCTACTCTTATTAAAACGAGTACTTTCCTAATTATCAACTAGTTCCTATCTTTCCATCTAGACTACGCCACCCTACGCCATGGTCTCCATGTCAGATATGTCTCAGTGTCCAGCCCCATATTTCTGACTATCCAAACCTTCTGGTGGGCCCGTAGAAGTATGTACGATTTCGCTATCTACAAAAACTGGCTCACCCTCACGTACACGCGTGACATCATGACATGGCTGTGACGGCTGCCGCCTCTATCTTTCTCTCCTGTTTGCCTCCCACCACCCCGAGGCGCACGTTGAAACTACCTTGCCAAGCCACATCATCCGAACCCCTCATCCTATGCCAAAACCACCTCCCCTACCCCCTTTCCCCTCGCATGCCCACGCATGGCCGGGAACGCCAGAGCATGATGTCACCGGCCATCAATGCCATGCCCAACGTCTAAGGAGCCACGCATGCAACCCAGACGGGCGCACCAAAACCGCCTCGGCAATCCGCATCACCTAAGCCCCTCACCCCCACCCAAAATCACTTTTTCCAGCTCCCCGCCCATGCGCCTAAGAGCCATGGCAGTGTACATAGCACCGCCTGCCACTACTAACGAGCTTATCCGCTCGCCCTCTAGCTCATCCATGAGCTCGAGCTCGGCTGCATGCACTGCCCGGGGCTATAAATAGCCTTCCCTGGGTACCTCCTCACCCCGCACCACCACCTCTTCCTTCCTCAACGGATTAGGACAAGAGCTTGCTGCCTTCACCCGCTGCCGCATCCCTTCCAAGGATTGGGCCGGGTCAAAGTCAAAGAATGTCGCAAGCTCGTAGCCACTTCCTTCTAGCGCCACAGGGGCCCTTGGACGATCACTCCACGCCAGCCCATCACCACCGCTAAACCCGCTGCCACTGCCTACCACCGGCTTCGACCCGGCTACCGTGCTACCCACACACACCCTCTAAGTAGCCCCATCATGCTACCTGAGCTCCTACCTAAGCTTCTCACCCTCTCCAAATGCACACCAAAGTTTATTCTGCCTATTTCTTTTACCCAAAAATTCCACCAAAATTCATTATGCTACCCGAGCTCCTACCTAAGCTTCTCACCCTCTCCAAATGCACACCAAAGGTTATTCTGCCTATTTCTTTTACCCAAAAATTCCTCACGAAGAATCCGCTAGCGAACTCGATGGCATAAGTCATCATCAAGACCGTCATCGCTTTCAAGGAAGGCGTGACGTTTGTCTTCGGCTCCTGGGTCTGCATCATAGACGACGCCGGAAGTTTCCACTGCTACATCGCACCGGCCCCAGAAAAGAAGCTCTCAACTGCCAAGCTCCAGCGCAAGCTTTGGCCAAATTCATGCCCATCCCGCGTTATGTGGGAATCCCACTCACATTTTTGAACATCCGCTTGAGCCTAACCATGATTTCATCCGTGCTGATTCTATCAGGAGAGAATCTGGATGGATCATTAAGGCCGGTATACTCGTAGCCATAATGGCATCATTGCTGTAGAGGCTGGATGCGATGCTTCATAAAGCTAAAAGCTACTCCAACTCCAGTAAGTCTTTCCTTTCAACTGGGCAATTCTACCAATCAACTTGGGCAACTGCAGGCAGTCGCCATGCTTTGGCTCATCAAGCCACCCATTATTCCAGGAGGGATGGTGTCGTGAGAGTTTGGGTAGTTTTGGATCATGGTTGCCGATATAACATCATTTTTCTTTCCATCCGGTATTGGATTCTATCAGTTCGTAATCCAAATACTGGTTGTTCATTGTTTCTTGCATCTAAATCCTGACGCCTCCAACCAAGAGGATGTGATCTTTTGAAGGCTCTGGCTTGACACGAAAAAACTTCCAAAACAACTGAAAGTGCGGTCTAATTCCCAGAAAAGCTTCGGGGAAGTGAACAAAAATGGCAGTATAGAAAATTCCATTGGGATTCAGATGGACTAACTCCAATTGTAGTAATCAAGGAGGCCCCAGAAGAAGTCACAGGTCGGCAACCCAAGACCTCGCTCGATGAAGTGCAGAAAGGTTACCGTCTCGTTTGGATATGGTTCCAACAAGCAAGCATTTCTGAGGGCGGATCTCCATTGAATGTAGCACTGATCTTGTAGAAGCTTTGTGGCAACAAGAGCCTTGATGTCACCCTCAGTTGCCTTCACTTCCTTCCAAGCACACACAGCATTGGGCGGCGCAGTCTGATTAATCTTCCCGTACTTGGGCGCCGGCAACTCAGCTCCTTCTTCTTGCCGGATTTCTTCTTCTTCTCGCCATCGGCAATCTTGGATACGGCGATCTTCCTTCTCATCCTTGATGTCACGAGCGTTTTTAGTTGCATACGCTCGGGGTCTAGGAGGGCTGGAGGGTGGCGGCACAAGTGCTTAGAGATTGGGCAGTGGCAGCGGCACTAGGGCTACAGTATGCAAGTTGGAAAGGAAATGGCAAGGATAAAATGGAAGGGATAAACTTCCTCCGTTATTTATAACAGTGGCACCGTAAATACTATGCGAAGTGAATGGTTTCTGATTTAAAGGTCTCCCAAAATTTGGGAGATCTGATTGGCAATTACCTTTATTTCGGGAGGAAACAAGATCTCCTTCTAAAGATGGTCACGTTAACCTAAGGTTGACCCTTATACCCACCAAACTAGTCGGCTAAAGGCTCGGGGGCTATGTGCCACGTGTCCATCGATAAAAAGTTTTTTCTCCAGGTTTGAAGGGGAAAGTGATGTAGATTACAGATAACCCTCAGCCTGATTCTTTGATAAAATCTAAGGCTCAGGGGCTACTCCATATGGAGTGCGACTTTTGTCACACTTCCATAAAAAATCAAGGATGAAGATTATAAGGTCAAGTTCAAAAAGGGCTTGAGCACCTTCCAACCTCATGGCAGTTTTAGGCACCTTTGAAGATCTAACTAGATGAAGTACTCAAAGAGTATCAAGAGTAGTCGGTGGAGACTTCAAAGTACTCGGTTCTGCTACATTTGGCTAATAAGTACTTGGGGGCTTGTCGTACATACATCTATGAGCCCAATAGAAGGTTTGGAAAATCCTAAATATGGGGCTAGACACCGAGACGCATCTAACATGGAGACCATGGTGCAGGACGGTGTAGTCTACATGGAAAGACAGGAACCAGTCGAGGATTAAGAAAGTACTCATTTTAATAAGAGTAGAACTCCTCTAGTCGTATCCGACTAGTATTCTTGTAAACTAACCGACCTGTAACCCTACCCCGACTATATAAGGCAAGGCAGGGACCCCGTCCAAAGCAATTCAATCCAACCAACACACAGGATGTAGGGTATTACGTTATTCAGCGGTCCAAACCTATCTAAATTGTGTGTCTATATTTACCTTCGAGTTCCTGATCTCGACGAGCCCCACCAACCACAACACTACCTCGAGCACCCCCCTCGATTGATTGTCGGGTCTAAACACCAACACCCTCCTCGATAGGTTGCCGGGTCTAAACACCGACACCCCCCTTGGTAGGTTGCCGGGTCTAAACACCGACTGAGAGGATCCTGATAGGGGAAGTTGGGAGAGGTATGGCGCGGCAGTGCGATGCGTGTGGGGCGCGGCAGTGCGACATGCGTGGGACGGGGCAGTGAGATGGCTGGGGGAGGCGGATCCGGGTGGCGGCCACGCCGGCATGCAAGGGGGAAGGAACAAGCGGGTGAGAGAGAGAGAGAGAGGAGGGGAGGAGGAAGACGACGCAGGTCATCACGGGCTGGGCCGGGTGGGCCAGTAGCTGGGCCAAGCGACCTGTTAGGCCGTGCGGGAGAGGGAGGAGCAGGCCAGGCTGAATTGACTGGAGAGAGGGAAGAGAAGGTTGGCGGCCTGTTAGTGAATAGGAGTGTTTGACAATTGTTTGAATAAGTTTTGAACTTGGTTTGAATTCAAATTTGAGGACTGTTTCTGAGCTTTGGATCTTTTCTAAAATCTATAGCACTCAAATGCACAATCATGTGAAGTTTATGCATAGTTGTGAATATTTGTGAGATAATTTGAATATTAGGAAGAAATGAGGATTAATTTAGAAACAATTTAAAAGGTCCTCATTTTTAAATGCTTTTTAAAAATTAGGGACGTTACAATGGGTTACCTGAAGAGATTACGTTAGAGACGACAAAAGACAAATGCAAAAGTGGAACAAGAGTGATAGGCGCAAAGTCTTAGCAAAACATGCCAATTTTAATTTACTCAGGAGCACACAGCTTTCAGCCACATAAGAATCTTTATTTCTGAATTTCTGATTTCAATTTATCTTGAGAAGAAGATCGGCACATTTGCATCATTGATCGCTTGCAACTTGTAATAAGAGCCATTCCATTGGTTTAACGAGACTATGACTACAGCTGAAACGTAAACTAATTTTGTTGAAGTCATTTGGTCCAAACTAACAATACTAAATGTTGGCTGTTGGCTATTCTGGCTGAGCATAAACGATATTGTTCTTTAAAAAAGAACACAGTCTTACATGCAAATTTTCTTCTGAACGACACATTCGCTACTATACGCTTCTAAAATGTGGACCTTGCCACATAAGGAGGACAATCAGGCAATGATGAAATCTGCATGCTGTACTTTGGAAACAATGGTCATGGAAATCTTCACCAGCCATAGGTGGATGTCTACTAATAGGTTACGTGCTTAATGGTATCCAGTTAGTTTCTATGTTTAGAACTGTTAGAATCTTGATTGACAGCAGGGGGGTGTAGTTGTGAATTGTGATGATAGATCGGTTGAATGCACAACTCACATAGAGGCCGGTATAAAGACTTCCTTTACTAAAAAAGAAGCTTAATCGAAGTACAAGCTACCAAAAGAGTAGGCAAGAATCGCATAGAAGCCAGCTGTTAATTATGTTCTAGTATTTGTATTTAGCGCAATGTACATTGACATGAATCACCTAGCATGAAGTATCAAATTTACAATGCCGGATCAAGTGCACCAACGATAGATAGCTTTGTCTTATCATGTGATCAGTGCAATATGTATAGTACATTACACCTCTCATTACCAAGATATTTCTGAGATGCTGGCAACATCTTCCAGCGTATTGATCCGGAGACACGATATATATAAGCACTAATGGAAGGTGTGTGTCAACGGACAAACTACAAGCTCTTAAATTAAATATTTTTAATTGGTTCTTGTTAAAAGGGGCAATCTTAATGAAAGAAATTTAGTAAAAAGACATTGGTAGGCTGATGACCGATATTGTTTTTTGACAATAAAGAATCCATCCAGCATCTTTTCTTTGATTGTCATGTTGCAACATTTGTTTGAAGAATTTTTACAATGTCTTTTGGTTTGCAATCTCCTAAAAATATAACTGATTTATCTAAGGTGTGGCTAGATCAAGTAGACCAGCATATGCGAGGAGCAAGTGCAATTTTTTCGTCTATTTAGCTCTACAGACACGATGTGGTTTTTAACATTAAAAAATATACTCTTATTTGCAGGTAATTTTCAGGGTGACACACTGGACACGTTTTTGGAGTCATCTATAGAAGGAGAGCAAGAGACTATATTTGAATTGGGCTTGTCGAACGCTCGAGATCATGACTATATGGAGATCTTTGCCAAACATGGGTGGCCGTCCTTCAGAAGGCTTTGTGCCTGTTACCTCTTCACTTGGTTTTGCTTTCTGAGAGCTCTTCTTGGCATGAACTATAATAAGAATTGGTTGGGTGCAAAATTTTTGCAGAGGCTAGAATAAAAAAAATTCTAAAAAAGCTCATAACTAATATCGCCAGAACTCAAGACAAGCATGCAGCGAAAGGTCATAATCACAGATGGAGATTATGATTGAACTTTTGCAACATCATAGTCTAGTGATCCATACAAACTTATTAATTACTGATAAATCCTACACCACGCTCGCTATATTACTTCCTCCCTCCCAAATTATTATTCGTTTTGACTTTTCTTAATATATAGTTTTTTATATGCACCTAAATAAATACTATGTCAAGATGCATATCAAAAGTCATGTGTCTAGAAAAGCTAAAACGAATAGTAATTTAGGATGGTTTGTAATTTGGGACGGATGGAGTATATACACAGGCTGACACGGGCAAACTTAATATAAGTACATCGGTCACCTTGTACAGCAGAACCAGTCCACCACTCTAGCTAGCTTCTCACTCTTCACGCACCTGCAGGTGATGGAGCGTCGTCATCATCCTTCCCCGTGAACCACGGCATCTGAAGCGCGGCCGCGGAGGTGAGCCTGTCCCTGGGGTCGAACTCCAGCAGGCCGCGCAGGACGTCGAAGCCAGCCGGCGAGAGCCGTTCCTCCGGCACCGCGTCCCGTAGGTGGCTCGGCGTCGAGGGCGACACACCTAGCGACATCAACGACACCTCGTCCGGGATCCCGAGGAGATGGACGATCTCGCCCAGCTGCTCGAACACATCACTCCCCTGGAAGATCGGCTTCCCGGCGACGAGTTCCGCCATGACGCACCCGAGTGACCACAGGTCCACGGGCGCGCTGCATTCCGTGTCACCCGTGAGCTGCTCCGGTGCCATGTACCAGAGCGTGCCCTGGACGGGCCCCGAGGTGTCCGGGGGCGGCACGGTCGCCGAGCTGGCGAGGCCGAGGTCGCAGATCTTCACGGCCCGGCCACGGCCCCGGCCATCCTCCTTGCCGACGAGGACGTTCCCCGGCTTCAGGTCGCAGTGCACGACGCCGCGCTCGTGCATCATCCTCACGCCGCGCAGCAGCCACCTCATCACGCGGCGCGCCTCGTCCTCCACGAGCGGCCGGCCGGCGTGGCGGCGCGCGCCGACGACGGAATGCAGGCTGGGACCGGCGTACTCCATGACGAGGTAGAGCTTATCATCCATCTCCGTGCCGCCGCCGCCGCGCACCACCTCGTGGAGCTCCACCACACCGGGGTTCCCCGCGCACGCCGTGAGCAGCGCGGCCTCGCGCAGGAGCGCCGCCTTCCCGCCGGCGCGCACGGACTTGATGGCCACCTTCTGGCCAGTGCTGCGGTGGCGCGCCTTCCACACGTCGCCGAAGGCCCCCGCGCCGATCTTGTCGAGTATCTTGTACGAATCGACTCTGCCTATCGGGATGTTGTCGAGCACGTTCGTTGTAGCGCCTGGTGCGGTAGTCGATGACGCAGCTGGTTTTGACCTTTTGGCTGAGGGAACACTCGGTGCCGGTGCATCGTCCTCAGGACGACGCTTCGGGGCCAACAAGCTGCCTTCCGCTCGCGATGGAGGCGGACACTTGGAGAGAGGCATGGGCACAACGGTAGGAGGGCTAGAGCAGAGTGTGGGGTCTAACCTTGTGGGGTGTTGCTTCCTTCTTGTTGCTGAATTGCTCCACCCGTTAGGCCCAGTGGCTGGAATTTGACTTGATATCAGGTTTCCCCAAGTAGTGTATTTCTAGGGTTACTAGTAGTCGAATTGGGGGAATTTTGCTTACTGGATCAACTTGCCAAATTGGGGATTTTTTTTCAAGATTTGGAAGGGGCTCAATTTGAGCAAGGGGGATTTGAGTTGAGGGGGCGAGGATCGTCAGTGCTGCTAGAGATGGATGAAGTCGGCGGCGGTGACCGGCTTGGTGGTGGGTAGCGGAGTGCGGCGATGAGGTGGTGGTGGGCACCGCCTACTACCGTAGGCAAACAAGATGGTGATGGTTGGAGTTGGTGTCGGAGATGAGGTTTGATTTATGGTGCAGCTGGTGGTGCAGGCGACCGCATGCGGCACCGATGTGCTCGGGGCTAACTAGATTGGTGGAGGTCGTCGGAGTTTAGGAAGATGCGTCGTCGCTGCAGGACGAACAGATTTAGGGAAGACAGAGCAATGGAGCGGATGGATTATAAAAGGGACTGTAGAGTGGTAACGGATCAAGATCTATCTAGTGAAGGCTAACTATGTTGACATTTGTCATGTTGACAGATGTCCGTATGGTGAATGTTCACCAAAATAGGATGCAGTGAATTGCCCTTGTTTATATTCTTCTTCCTCCACTTCATCCCTCGATACTCCATCTCTGACCGCATGACGACACCACCAACCGACTATCTCGTAGTTACCTTGTGTTTCTACCATTACCGGCTAGCGGAAAACTCATTGTGGCTCCTATCTTGACTAGTAGGGTAGCCCATTCCCCACTTGTCATTTTTCAAGCGCTACACACCTACCTGCGTATAGTCCTCTAACTTACCAATGGCACGGCCTCGACCTTCCTCTACATCCAAGAGTGATGGTGAGATTCATTAATCCTTCCAAATTAGGTCATAAACATGTGCTCCTGCACATCCTGTAGATGTTTTAGTTGCTCCAAGGGAAATCTTTTTGCTGGCTCACAATTGAAAAATATATTATATATTAGAAATTCATAAAATAAATTTGAGCCCCACCGCTCATCAACCAATCTTCGCCATGTAATTATTTATGTTCTAGCATAATACCCATTGAGACACTTACATGAACAGTTAAGAGTTCGTGTGCATCACTGCACCACATAGTGAATGACATTATCTTCAACCTTTATAGGTTGGAAGAATGATGTGGGGATGCAAAGGCGAGCCACATTAGCTGAGCCTGGTGCACTAGAACAAGCAATAAAAAGTTTTTCTAGTTGCTACTACCAAATTTCACCTCATGTGTGCACATTGGATTTAATATGGTTTCTTTCGATCGAAACAAGCTTCTCTTTTAATCAAAATATTTTAGACTTAGGAATGTTGGCATCCACTCAACCATCCTTTATTACAAAGTTTTCAGCCATTGCCTCCATCATGTCAACAAATAGCAAAAGCTTCATAAAAACTAAAACCACCCCTAAAGATGACATGCATATATGAATGTGTTATTATTGCCTTATAAAAAACAAAATCATTTATACTTCACCAAATAGCCTAACATAAAGTGCTTGCCTCCAACCCAAACTTAGGATACAAAAGCTTAATCTATTCCCTATAGCTAATTTATAGACATATAGCTATACTTATAGGTGATTGTACTATATCTATACACAATCTAAACAATTGTTCAAATAAATTCTACAATATGGCAATAAAAGAATCTGAAGTACGCAGCAATAGAGGGGGTAGAAGCAATATCACCAGCAGCAAGGGAGCTGGAAGCCACCAGCCAGTGCTACATACAGTTTCCACCAAGTCTGTGTTGGTACAGTCATGAGGCCATATATAGAATAGTAAACGATAAGAAAAATTATTGCATGCGGTACAAATAAAATGGTACAAGGCAGCAACAATTTAGCGCAAGCTAATGTTACACATGAATTCACGAAATGATAATAATACAACAATCCCAAGAATGTATCGAGCTAGCTATTGCCGCATTAGCAAATATAGGGGCAGAACCAAGAATCCACTAAGACCCAAGCTAATTTTCAGTACAGTTATGGAAAAAATTTACCTGTTCGAGAACAAAATTTATTTCTGAGTCATATGCCTAGTGGTACAACGAGCGAAAATTGAATAATATTGGGGGTTGGAAAAAAACAGGGAATTACCATATTAACACGAGTACGTAAAAAAAAACAAAGGTCGCTTGTCAATCCTAACATGCCATTTCTTTGCCAAATTCTACATATAGATAATATATAGGAAGACTATTGCAGGAGGTCATGAGGTTGAAGATACCATTAGTGAACAAACAACTAGCTAGGTTTCTAAATATGTAGGCAGAGAAAGATAGTAAGCAGCAATTAACAGCAAGCAAGGAATGGCATCCCTAGGTATGTAATTAACATGGAGAAATGGAGACCATAACCTGATATAGTTAGCCACATCTAGATAGATAAAAACTACCAGCAGATAAAAGCTAGCTAGCTTGGTATCAAGCATCTCTTCGTCTACCAAGTAGAGTAACGTACTAAATCAGGCCACATTGAGCAAGGAACCTCATGAATAAGGAAATAAATGCTAAGGAATGGATTCATCTATCGAACTTGTAGAGCTAGCAGGCAGACATCTAGGCAGAAGGAACGGAAAGGAGAAGCAGGGGTGAGGCATGCAAGAAGGAGCAAGACAAGACGTCGTCTCTCCAATGATCCATGGCCTGTTCGCTTCAGCTTATAAGCCGGCTGAAAAGCTGAAACGGCTGATTTGTTGTGAGAGGAAAACACTGTTTAGTGGCTGATAAACCAGCTGAATAATCTGAAGCGAACAGGCTGCCAATCCCCTTCTCATAAATAAAAAAAGTACTTCGAATGGACCAATGCATGAGGCGTCGTAGGTAGCACGACTTGGCGGAGTACACAAGCTCCGCAGCACGAAACTTTAGGGTTCCGTGCGGCCGTGTCGACAAGGAGGGGAGAGCATAGTAGACGGAGTTGACCAAGTGCATGAATCAGAATTAAGAAATAAAGACCGAAGTATTTATTATTTTCTATTTGTGACTCCTGGAGAAATTGGGGGAAAATATACTGAATAGCATTATAGGAAAATAATCGCATGGTCCAAATCCAGGTGGAATAATGCCTTTGGGACCGGTGTTATATATCGTTGGTTCAAGATTTGGTCATGATAATGAGCACAGCGAGAGCCTCCGAGAGGGGTGAATTAAGCACGGGGACGAGAGCATGAGGGTTTAATTATGTAAGAGTTTGGTCCTGTCTCTCTGAGGTCCAGGCTGTGTATTGCTCGGTGATATAAAGATTAGATGGTTGCCCCTCAAGGGCTTGACAGGAGGGGTCAGCATGGGTTGATTTGGTATGCATGTACATCGTAGATTAGGACTTGATCACTACCTTCTTGCTAATTCGCAATAGGCCCCCACGTCGCCCCGCTTGGGTGACTCGGGCGGCGACCGTCCGCCCCGCCGCCACCACCCCTCCCTCCCCTTCCCTCCCCTCGCCGCCGCTGGAGGGCTCGACCGGAAGCCCACGCCGGCCTCAGGACGGCGGCGGCGGGGCCTTACGGCCCTGTTCCGGCCATGGACAGGGAACAGGCGGCCACGGCGGACCCGCGTCCAGGGCGACGGCGGCAGCTCAGAAAGCTGGATCCGGCGCCGTGGAGTCCGAATCCGATGACGGCGGGCCCGTGCGGAGCCGAGACGGCGGCGGTCGGGCGAGCAGGCGAGAAGGGTGCTAGGACGGAGAAGTGGTGCGGCGCGCCGACCAAGGTGACAGCGGTGGCCCGGGAGGCTGGATCCGGGCCGGATCTGGCGATGGCGGCCCCGCGCGGAGCCGGGACGACGGTCCCAGGCAAGCAGACGCGAAGGGACGCGGAGTGGCGTCGGGCTGCTGCGGGGCAGCGCCTGGGCTGCAGCGCCGGTGGGAGCGGCGAGGTGGTGCGTGGTGCGGGCGCCGACGGAGGCACACCGAGGAGCGGGGGTAGGCGCGGAGCAGCGGCGGGGTGGCGGACGGCGCGGGTGACGAGCTAGTGCGCGGCAGTGGCCGGCCCCCTCTCCAGCAAAGCGACGGGCGGCGCGGCGCCGTCGCGGTGGTGGGGCCGGAGGGTGCTTGTACGTTCGTGGCACCATGGTGGTGATGCGTGACGTGCCGGGCTACCATTCACGGAGGTGACGGGGAACGAGAAGCTGCTGCAGTCGATGCCCAGCGGTAGTGAGATGCCAGGAGGTGCGCCGCCGGGTGGAGCGCACGACAGGGAGGAGCGCCACCGACGGCAGGGAGGTGCAGGCGGTGGAGCCGCTAGAGGAGGAGATGCGGAGGAGGTGCTGGAGGAGGACTCGGGGAGAGGCGCTGTGGCTTGCGGTGGCGTGGAGTGCGGAGGTGGAGGTACGGCGGCGGGAAGTGTGGAGGCGTGGCGGCGGCACCGCCCTGGCTTAGTGGCTGTGGCTGTGGTCTGTGACTGCCAAGCTGAGAGCGTGCAGCGACGGTTGAGATGCTTCAGGTGAAAGCCCTTGCTGGCTTTTGGGCCGGTGCACATGACGACGGCGTCCTAGGGCGTCGTTTTCCCTGTTGAGGGCGTCATGTTGGAGCTACAACCTCCTGCACAGGGGTCCTCCGGGTGAAAATCCAGTCCAGCTCCTGGACGAGCGACGGCGGCACCACTGGCGTCGTGGCCTCCTTGGAGGCGTCGTCTCTGGAGACCCGACTCAGCTCGGCATCGCGGGTCCACTGGTCATAGGCGGCAGCAGCTGGTGGCGGCAACCTCGCTATGTGGCAAGCTTCAAGGGGGCTGCTGAGCTCACGTGGTGGCAATCACAGTCATGGTGGCGACCAGGGATTGTTGTACAGTTGTCGGTTGGCTGCTTGCAGTGGATTACGGCGGTTGGCGTTGCTTGGCAACGGCCAGTGCAGCGTGGGATTGCATCTTGGGACGGCGCTTGCGGCAGCGGCATCGTGGGACGACTTGGCTTGCAGCGGACCGCGGCGGGTTTCTCAGCTCGGCTGGGTCATCCGGTGCGGTACATCATCAGAAGACGGCGCAAGGGTACATCATCGGAAGACGGCGCAAGCGACAGACTTGGCTCGATGAAGTGGATGAAGTGGCGGCAAAGGCTATGCGCGTGGGTGAAGCAACGACAAGAGGCCAACCTGTGACGGTGGCCCGTCTGTTCGATGGAGATCTAGGGAAGCAACACGAGAAACGGATATAGGACGTGGAGTTCTGGGATGAGCGTGGCGAGGCCCCCGCGCGAGAGCGAGATGGAGTCTAACGGCGGATGTGGCAAGACCCTCGCGCGTTGTGTACCGTGGTGGCGGCTGCGAGGCAGCTTCTGAGAGATCCGGATCTAGTGATATCACTTTGTCAGGTGGAGTGTGGTGTCTGCAGCAGCACTTCGACGGAGGGTCCCGCATGGCGGGGGTCTCCTCGGTGGGGTGCAGTATGCTCCTGTCAGGTCCCTTGTCGACGCAGGGTCACTTACGGAGGTTTCGGTGTTTAGATGAGGGTAATTGTTGGTGGGTGCTGCCAGGACGAGTGGAGTGGGGAGGTCATATTTCAGTTGAGTGGATGTCCCAATCCAACCGGGTGAGTCCTCTGTTGTTTTTCTTTTTTTTCTTTTCCTGCCTATGCCCTCCCATGGTTATAATCTTGTAATTTTCTACTATATCAATGCGTGTATCCTAGGGTTATAATCTTGTAATTTTCCACTATATCAATAGCGTCGTTCTTTCAAAAAACACTACCTTCTTGCTACCGTAGCGACATCAGGTATGTCATTTGTCGTTCGGCATGGTACCGTGAGGTGTCATCCAAGTAGTTGAGTGGTATAATGCCTACCCAACAGAGCCAAATTTCACCATCTGAGAAAGACGAGAGGAGGGAATATGATCAGCGCAAACACGCATGTGCACTAGCTCAGCGAGGTGGAAATGGAAAGATCCAGGCAGAGAAACACATGCATGTGGCAGACAATTTAGAGAACCCCCAAACTGAAAAATCCTGCAAAATTTCGAAAACTTAATAAAGTATAAAAAATCGTGACATTATATAAGCAAGGAAATTCTTGACAGGCCATTTTACATGTTTAGATTAATGTAGCTATTACAATTTTTGCAACAAAAAATTTGTGCCTACAATAAAAGACTGAAGCAACAGGTCACTAGCCAAACTTGGTATAAAACATCAGCATGCCACTGACACTAAGCAAGCATACTTGCATTTGTTCAATCATGGTTCGTAATGATCACTAGCACAAAGAAAACATTATTTTACAAGTTTTCTCCTACCCAGCTAGTGTTAGAGCGTGGAGTAACCAACCATCCGCATATTGGACATCTGAGAACCTATGATACTACATGTTTCCAAAAGGATTACCCATGTGTGCAGCTCAGCAGCTAGCAGAGTCCTGTAAGGATGGCAACCCCTTTTCAAGCGGAAGTTAATAAGTTTGGGCATCAACTTCACATGCATGGCGCTGTCACCATTTTTCTTCTCATTTGCAGGATCAAGGTGGCTGAAGCCCTTTTGAGGCCTTTTGTTCTGGGACCAAATGCTGTATTTGCACTGTAGCTAAAATAGTAGCTGGTTCTGCAAATCTCATGATTGTAATATTTTAGATTTTGCGGACACTGTATCCAACTTCTTCTGTTTTCAAGTCCTCATTCCAGTTCACAAACTCTAACCCTCCAAACTGTACTTGCTTAATACCAACATGACTGCAGAAATCAAACAGAAAATGGATGAGATTGTATTGTTCTACACAGGAATATGATAACAAAATTGTTTATAACATGATCGAATACAGAGCAGTGTCATCTTGGAAGACAGCCCCTCTAATTAATTTTATAAAAGTTGTTAAGAGGCAGCTGATATATTGTTTTTCAAGAGTAACAACAGTTTGTTAAGTCATGATGAGTAATAAAAAAAGTGTGTTAATTCCTATTGGCGTGCCAAATGCTTTCAGGTAGCCCCAAAAGCTGAACTTGCCCAACTACAGGAGCGGCTTTCGAGAAAGGATTACATTTCACACTCCATTGACATCAGTTTCCAAATCAATAGTTACTACTTCCCTTAAGATAAAATGAAAAGTTCTGTTTTCTTCTCCTTAAAAAAGAAGGTTCAGTTTGCTTCTCCAAAGAGAAGAAAAGTGAATGCTGTGGAGCACAATGCACACAAACATGGCAGGTGGGCAAAACATGGATTCAACTTTTAGGGTTGCCAAACAAAAACCAGAGGGAAATATAAATATGCAAGTGCACCATATGTTAGAAACCAGATCGTGATGAGCAGAAATCACATTGTACACAGTAAATAACCAAAATATTGACAATTCAAAAGTCTGGTTCTTACTCTGAACTTATGGTCGTTAAGGCATTAAGTAGGATGTCCAAAAGCAATGGCTCATGAATACCAATGTCTACCCTGTGCAAGTCAATAAGATGAAGGTAAACAGTCATGGGAAATATCAATGTGATTACAACTTGAAAAAGTATACATTTGCGATATTTCGGTCTAGAATAAATATTTGTCTGAAAGAGGTTAAAGAGGAAATATGGCACATGAACCAAACATAACTGAGCAAATATGGTATGGCATTGTTTCAATACATGGTGCAAAAAGGTACAATTGCACGGAAAGACTTATGGCTTTCTAGGAAGTCATACAACTCCAATGTACTAGGCTTAAATGGTAGTTATTATTTTTTTCAGCCAAAGTGGTCCAGCAAGCTTATTGCACCACAAAATTCATAAATCATGTAAAAATGGTTTGTCATGATTCACATCAACAAAATTTATGCCGTGAGTGCTCTGTTTGCAAGTTATGGTATTTTTCATAAGCTTGCTGATATAAACAGTTAATGTCTGCAATCCAGAATGATGTGAGAACAGATGGAACTAATAAAAGAATCAGAGGACGGGGAAACCAAAACAACACCCTTGTTCAAAACGTTATGATATTTCACATGGCAACATAAAAAGGTTACAGTCTACAGTTGTAAAGGCTGCTTAGAAGAAAAATAGTACATACCATACACGTGCTAGATTATCTTGAATCTCAAGATTACCAATGTTATAAAATGATGTTGGAGTGACGTTAGCTCCTTCAAGAGCATCATAAGTCGGCCTTTTGCAATCTAAAGGCAACTGCGATAGCTGTAAAATAAACAAGTATTTTTTAAGCCACTTATTGCAAAGCATAGAAGTTCGATCAAAGCATTTTTAAGCTACCGAAATTTTGAAGGAAAGAACAGAGGTCATTTTTTTTACATTCTTACTAATGGCAGGATTATGTTATCCTGACTAGTATGATCCACTCTGTTTCCTTACTATATTTGAAGGACATGACAAGAAAAAAGAATGCTGCCCACAATAACATTGGAAAAGTGACAGAGTAAATCTGGAGCAGCAAATTTACCTGCATATTCATAGAATTGCAGCCACCAAGGCGCCCAACTATATGCCAAGAACGTAGAGCCTGCAAGCATGATAAAAAGGGAAGTTGCAAAACATTCTGAATAAACATGTGTATAGATCTGATACACACTATGCTTTTTATTTATAGCGTGATCAATACTTTCCTTTGGAAAAAAAGAAATAGAGAGCAAGAACTTACATCAGAAATTAAGGTAGCATCTTTTGGCAACAAAGCATTGTTGAATTCGAACCATATATATGAATTGGAGAAGTCAAATCTAGAACAGGAAACAACCACAAATCCAAATTCAGTAAGCAATTAAGGAATACCTCCAAATGATTGTTGATTGTCAAGTTTTACTCCTACATTGATCATTATAAGGCACTTGAGATTAAATTTGTGACATCTAACAAATAGTTGATCCAACAACACATAGGTTTTGTGACACAAGAGTGACAATGTTGGGTTTGCACTTGGATTTATAGACAATAATAATATAATACATTGTCAAAAAATTAACATTAGAAGTTCGATTTAGGAGACCAATTTTGTAAACGAAAATTTGGAGAGTGATCAGGTCAAACTGCACAGTATAAACGAGCAAGCTAGCTAATTGGATTTTGCACACACATCTGGCAGCATGAGAGAAGCACATTACTTGTTGAAGACGACCTTCATGGTGTTGGGCGAGCCGGTCTTGGCCTGCACGATCTTGTGGCGCTTCTTCCTTATCCTCTCCTCCATCTGCGCAACGGCACAAGGCACCAAACAAACACCAAATTATTCAACCGAGAGAATCAGACGGGAAAAGCAATTCAGTCATCAGAGGATGAGAGGAAGAAGGGGGAAGAGAAGGCAGGGGACACCGACGCGGTTCTGGGCCTTCTTGGGGTCGTCGAAGTAGTCCCCCATGATGTCCCCTATCTCGGGGTCATGGTCGTAGTCCTCCTCCTCGCCGCCGCCGCCCTCCCAACGCGGGAAACCTTCGTCCTGGAGCTCGGCTTCGTCCTCGTCGTCGCCCTCCGCGGCGGCTGACGCGCTCACCGCCTCCCCCGCCCCCGCAGCGTGCCGTCGGGCGACGAGGCGGGACGCGTGCCTGAGGCGAGCGTGGAAGGCAGCAGCGAGGCGCGCGCTTGAGCTCGGGGCTGCTGCTGTTGAGGGTGGGAGGAGCGGCGGCGGGTAGGCGGCCAGGTAGCCGCCGAGGAGCGCAGGGAGCATGGCTGGTGCCCGCTGCGCTAAGATGTTCCTGCTGTCGCTCGGAATTATGCCGCGTGCGCGTGCGCTTTGTGCTGCTTGCTTGCCGCTGGGGCGCACCGGCGAGTAGTCGGCGTCGCGGCTGGCTAGCACCAGACAGCAGTGTAGCAGTAACTGCTGTGGATGGGGGTAGCAAACAGAGGAGGGGAGAGGGGGTGATGGAGCAGCTGGACAGTGCGTGATGGGCCGGTGGTGTAGGCAAGAACAACGGGTCCATCTTTTTTTTAGAACGAACAACGGGCCCATCGTCGGCCTACTGGGCTTTACAATTACCGAGGACACCTACCTCCGCTAAACTTTCTTCTAGTTTCTACGCGGCTGGAATTGGAGTTGCAGCTTTTAAATTTTTCTGAAAATCTGCTGACTTTTTGTCTGAAAACCAACACTAATTTTTAAAATATATGTTTAACTTTCTGAACTTAAAAGTTACAAAAATGTGAGAAAAAAATTGAGTTTTTCAACTTCCCATATAAACTTAACTTTTCTAAGACTGCACGAGAAGTTTACTGTTTGTTTGAACTTCTGACTTTTCATACCGAGAATCTACCCAAAAGCTCAAACAAACAGGGTCCAAGGCTTCGAGCTTCTGGACAGCTTCTTATTATGAAAAGCCAAAAGTTCAAACAAACATAAACTTCCTACGTAGTTATCGAAAAGTTAGAAGTAAAAAAAAATTAAGTTTGTATGAAAAGTTGAAAAGCCTTAAATTTTCATAGCTTTTAGTGCAAATAATTAAAAACATCTTCTAAAAATTATTGTTGGTTTCTCAAAACATAAAAAGTCAGCTACGGCTTTTCAGGAAACTCCAAAATCTACATGCTCAAACAAAAGTACCGTAATAAAGGTTTGCATATCCAACTGCAGAACCACCATCCCACCAAGCTTCTTCGGGGGCGGGCGGGTAGTGAAGCAGATAAGTACTCAGGGCTGCCGCTGGCCGGGTCAACTATCATCTCGATTCTATTAACACATCGGGTCTGTTCACTTCAGCTTATTCAGCTGGCTTATCAGCCACCAAATAGTATTTTCCTTTCACAACAAATCAGCCGTTTCAGCTTTTCTTCCAGCTTATAAGCTGAAGCAAACAGGCCCGGTATCTATCAAAGAGCATGTCTTTATCAAGGACAGAAGGCACCGAGGCTGAGGCATTGCGGGCTGCGGCCGTGCCGCCGGGTCCGATCGTCGGACAGCAGAAAGGCTGGCAAGAGACCATCGGTCATCTCCGTTGCCAACTAGGCGCTCTGGCGCGTGTGAAGGCCGGGAAGCCATGTCGGCAACTGGGGAGTGCGTGCGCGCTCGCCCGCGGCGTAGGAGCTCGGTTCTGTGCCGGTGCCGGCCACCTCCGACCGATGAGGTGCTTACCAGTGCTCCGGCTTCTTCCAGAACTAAGATTCTATGTACCCTGCAGTACCAATAGGTGTTATCCTGTACATTCATTTTGGATTCAGTCCTGTTTCGAGATCCGTGAAAGGGTGCAGGTGGGGTTTAGTAGTATGGCATTATGTCCCGTCACGTATGCTATACGGTACGTATTAAGTATGTGTACATGATCCATACGTTTGGTATACATAATGAGTAGGCTGGTACAACTCTCCCAAGATTTCAAAATCATTCAAACCTCTTTCTCCCTCTCTCTCCTCCCATCCTGTCTCCTCTCTGCGGGAAACCGGCGGCGAGCGCGAGGTGTGGGCCGACGCGGGCAAGACGGCGGCGCGGCCACCGGTGGTTGGATTCGGCACGACGCAGGCCCGGGATGCTCGCCAGCATCTAGATCCGCACAGTCGCGGGCCGATGCGCGCCCGACGGCAGATAGATCCGGCGCGGAGGGTGCAACGGCCGAGGCTTGAGTACCGGTGTCGGAGCGCAGACGGCGTCTGCGAAGGTCAGGGTAGGCCCGACTAGCCGGCGCGGCCCCGAACAGCGATGGAGGCAGTGGGCGTCGGCCCCCGAACAGCGATAGGAGGGGCTGCGGGGTTGATGCCTGATGCGGTCACCGGATCCAGCTACGACGCAACCACTTCGTCCTAGCCGCGGGGGACGTCAGCGTCTTGCGGCCCGGCTAGGTCCCGAGCTCTTGCGCCAAATCCGATCAGCTCCAACTCCTCCTCCGAGCGACGGCAGGCATCCCCTTCCCGTTGGCCGCTGGCTCCACGAGCATGACGGCAAGGGCAAGGGCGGAACGGCGGCAGCGGCAGCGGCACGGCATCTCGGCGCGAGCACAGGGCCTTCGGCGCTCATCTCGGCACAAGCGTGGATGCGCTGCCGATAGCGGTGGGATGCGAGGTCGAGCAGGGTTAGCCGGCGTCCTAGCTCCCGGCGCGGCTTGAGGATCCGCGCCCCTCGCCGTGCCCCGGCAGGCGGTCGGGCGGCTAGCGGCTCGGTGGCGGTGGTCTCGCACGGTGTGGGGCCGGTGGGCGACCAGAGGTGCTCCTCGCACTCCGTCTCCCCGAGCGCTAGTGCTGGGCTGCTATCGGAGTGGCGGCGCATGGCGTGGCTGCGGTGGGAGTGGCTGCAAGGACCACCATGCGCGAGCGGGGAGCGGTGGCCCAACGTGGTGCGGGGTCCATGGCTCCTGGTAGCTACGATGACGAGCGCGAGGACCGGATGAGGAGCAACGCATGCTGGGCTCGGGGTCGGTGGTGGGTCCGACGGAGCAGAGCCTGGGGTCTCCCATGGGCAATGCATCGGCAAGGTTGTTGCCTACCAGCTCGGCGCACCCATGTGGCCAGCACTCATCCTCCAGCTCTGAGTTCCTTCACATGCGTTATCCGTGTACGTGTGTTTTCTTCCTGATTCCTGCTCGTTCATGGGTTTCTTATTTCTTTCTTATTTTTTTCGTTACCAATTAACCTTTCTTGTTTTTTTTGCCCCAGCTCCTCCATCTATTTTTGGATTGCGCCCCGAAGTTATGCTTAGATGGTTATGCTTGTTGCAAACTATTTATTTTCCTTCCTTCCATCTTCTTATTTGTTTTGAAGGTGAATGCCAATAGTATACAATAGATTCTAGCATATTTGTACAAAGTTCTTGGGAAATTGTTTTACGAAATATGTTCGTAATTATTGGTTTGGTGGAACACATAAGAAAGGTTCATGGTTGTTGGTTTGGTTCTCTTATTTGCTTGTGTTTTTTTCCTCCGTGTTAGCAGGTTATTTTCTTCTGTGAAGTAAATGTTTTCTTATTTCTTATCTGCAATAATTTAATTTTTTGTAATTCAGATTTGCGAGGTACTAGCTGAGGCCAAAGTGATAATATAGAAGTTAGAGTACATAGGGTGTGTATGAAGTACATTTGATGAAACGGGGTTATACCTTGACTGCACATTGATACTCGAGCAGCAATCATAGGGGTGTACAAAATTGTGCATATGGTGCAATGGTGATGTATCTGTGACAATACATAGGGTGTGCAAGGATGTGCATATGTTGCAATGGTGATGTACCAGTGATCAGTGTGAGATCGTATGGGAGTCCGGTAGTGTATGATCTCGTTACACGTGATTGTTGTAACAAATATCACAAAAAATTAATAGGGAGAGAAAAAGTTGCATGGGAGATAAAGTTCTTGGAGGGGTGGATGTCACCCAAAATTAATGGTGCTAGAAAAGCTGCAGCACATGTGGCAGAGGGAGTCGTGGGAGGGTTGCCTTAGTTACAACTTTAGCGGTTCTCGAGACGCTTTATGAATACACGCGTGTCACATATATGCGTCGGAAAAAATCAAAATACTAAAATACATTGACTAGAGACAAAAGGGCACACGTCTCGGTACAGAACATCAGATTGCTTCCATCATACCTGCATGGTGTGCGTACAGGACATTAACCGCTTCTTCCATCTCTTCCATTAGCTCCCGGTGTTCTCTGCCTCCCATTCGCACATGCACGGATCGCCACGTCGACGCGACCCGCGGTCGTCGTCGGCTTTAACCCTTTCCTACTTTTGGCCCAACACAGGCCACGCGGTCCGGCCCACCGAATCCAGCGCGACCCTCCCTCCTCTTTATCCCAGCCCGGAAAAGGCGACCAAATCTCGCTCGCCTCCCCACCTCCGTGGCTCCGTCGTGACGGTGCGCCACCCCCCGTCCGACGTCACCGCCCTGCCAGTCTGTCACGTGCCGGGGGCACCGCACCACCCGCCGTCGGATCCCCCTCCCCACTCTTCTCCCCCGCAGCGCGGCAGCAGCTGCCATGGATCTGCTCCCGCCGCCGACGGACGCGCCGGCCGCCGGCGGCCCCGGCGCGGGGGGCTCCGGCCGGGGGCTGCGGCGCGGGGTCGGGTTCCGGTCGCTGAAGCTGGTCAGCGTCGCCATGGACGAGCCCCTGCCCGTCGACCCCGTCGGCGCCACCTACGGCCGCCTCCCCAACGGCCTGACCTACTACGTCCGCTCCAATCCCAAGCCGCGCATGCGCGCCGCGCTCTCGCTCGCCGTCAAGGTCGGGTCAGTGCTACTCACCTCCGTGGTTTCGTCATCCCCACTAGTCGTTGCTTCGCTTATCCCCTTCGCGCGTTTGCTGACGGCGATGCTGTGCTCGGCGGTTGCCTCGTAGGTCGGTGGTGGAGGAGGAGGATGAGCGCGGGGTGGCGCACATCGTGGAGCACCTCGCCTTCAGCGCCACTTCGAGGTACACCAACCACGATATCGTCAAGTTCCTCGAGAGCATCGGGGCCGAGTTCGGCGCCTGCCAGAACGCGCTCACCTCATCCGACGAGACCATCTATGAGCTGCTTGTGCCCGTCGACAAGCCAGGCCTGCTCTCCCAGGCCATCTCTGTCCTCGCAGAATTCAGCTCCGAGGTCAGTATTGGGTTATGTTTGGCTTGCAAATGCAATGTTGGCTGATTATTGAGAGCTTGATGACTGATTGATGCCTGGAAATTAATGGTGGTTACAAGGTCCGGGTGTCGGCAGAGGATCTGGAGAAAGAGAGAGGTGCTGTGCTGGAGGAGTACAGGGGTGGACGCAATGCCACAGGGCGGATGCAGGACTCCCACTGGGCGCTGTTGTTTGAAGGTTCCAAGGTACTAGTCTCTGTCTTCACTAAACTGAAAATTCTGTGGGCTGCGATGACATCACTTGTTACATTGCATACTTTTTGTGCACAATAGGTAGGGTAAACATGTATTATTGAAGGCATTCACTTTGCTGTTGTGGGTTTGGTCTCATTGCATTTAAATTTGGATTACCTTTTTATGCGTTTTGTGTTGCTGTGTTTGGAGCTGCAAGTTCCTGAATGGTATTTCTTGTTAATTTTCTCTGTACCAGTATGCAGAACGCCTGCCAATTGGTACTGAGAAGGTCATACGAACCGTTCCGCATGAAACTGTGAAGCGATTTTATCAGAAGTGGTACCATTTAAGCAATATGGCTGTATTTGCAGTGGGAGATTTCCCAGATACACAGGTTTGGATTTTGCATATCTTGTCACACTCAGTACAACTACAAGAATTTATCTGCAATGATGTTTACCCTCCTTTATATTCCATGACTTAATTCCAGGCAGTCGTTGAGTTGATAAAGGAGCATTTTGGGCAGAAAGCCCCAGCTCCCCTCCCTCCGCCAGCTATACCTGAATTTCGAGTTCCATCGCATGAGGAACCTCGCTTTTCATGCTTTGTGGAATCCGAAGCTGCAGGGGTTGGTATTTTATAGCCTTTTAAACAGATTCGATATCTTTTAGGGCAGCAATCAATAATAATTTACTGTTTTATTTTCCTTGTACAAAAAACAGTCAGCTGTTGTTATTAGCTGCAAAATGCCTGCTGGTGAAATTAAAACAGTAAAGGACTACAAGGATTCACTGGCAGAGTCCATGTTTCATTGTGCACTAAACCAGAGGCTCTTCAAAATATCTCGTGGAAAGGACCCTCCATACTTCTCTTGCTCCTCAGCTGCAGATGCTCTCGTCCGCCCTGTAAAGGCTTATATTATGACATCCAGTTGCCGTGAAAGGGGAACAGTTGAAGCTCTTGAGTCCATGCTTCTTGAGGTACTTTTGAACTTTGATCTCTGAAAGAATAAGATACATATAGTGTTTTATTGCAGTGCACTGTTCAAGCTTATGTGTGAATATTCAGTGTAAATGCCCCCAAAAGTGAAAAAACGTGTGAAAATTGGTTTGCAAAGCTTTAGAAGTTTCCTAAAGAAGGACCATCTATAGGGCATGGTATTTATGATAGCCATGCAAAATCATAACATCATATATTGATCACTTTTTTGAGATATGGGAAATGCAAATACCAAGTGAAAACAGGTCATGTTCCTTCGGGCAGTGTTCAATCCTGGTAAAAGCCTTCATGTCTTGTAGTATAATAACAAATAATCTAGTGTGCTATGCCAATATGCCATCGACTGATTAGATGTTCTGCAACTATTCTTCTCTTAGTGGCATCTGCTTAGTACGGCAGATGTTTTATCATTGGCACACTAACAATCATATGTAAATGTTGATATCTGAATTTGAGGTTGTTATCTGACTACCACTTTCTCCAATTTCGAGATGACATTTTGTTTCAAGAACATCTTTCTGACAGGATGTTTCTTTAGGTTGCTAGGGTACGACTCCATGGATTTTCTGATCGTGAGATATCCATTGTACGCGCCTTAATGATGTCAGAGATGGAGTCTGCATATTTGGAGCGTGATCAAATGCAATCGACCAGCTTACGGGATGAATTTTTGCAGGTTCTTGAAATCTTATAGCTATTTGACACCACAAAGACTTATTCATTTGCATGCCAATTGCAATCCAGTCCGTACTTCTATTTTCATATGACTTTACTTCAATAATATTGGACTAGTACTAAGTCCACATGTTTGCCTACTATTTAAATGAAATTTCATGATCTTCATCTACAGCTTCTAAGCATATTAATATCATTTATATTTTTCTTGCAGCATTTTCTTCGTGAGGAGCCTGTTGTTGGGATTGAATATGAAGCACAGTTACAGAAGACTCTTCTTCCCCGTAAGTACACCTCTTTGTTACTTAGTGTCAGAGCTTAGGCGGTAAATTTCTGATCTCACTTACCTGCTCACTCATGGCCTCATAATCCTTTATAACCATTTAATTGCTTATTAATCTACATATCATCACTTGTATCACTGCAGTTATTTAATTGTCTGTATATTACTTTCAACCAGATATTTCTTCTGCGGAAGTGGCAAAATTTGCAGAAAATTTTTCAACAGCCAGCAGCTGTGTTATCAAGATAGTTGAACCTCGAGCTCATGCTTCTTTGGAGGATCTTAAAGCAGTTGTATTGAAAGTCAACAGTCTAGAAGAAGAAAAGTCTATTCCTCCATGGGATGAAGAGCAAATTCCAGAAGAAATAGTTGCTGAAGCTCCAGAGCCAGGGTATTCTTAGCTTTTCCATGTCAGCCATCTATTTCATTATCTATATCAACCATCTTCTTGTTCTTAAATCTTAATTAGTTGTGTTGAATTCATCCTCTCTCATTTCAGTATGTGAATGATGCCTGCTATTGTACAAATTAATTGCAGGAGTATAATTGATAAGGTGGAGCACCCTGGGATTGTTGCCACTGAGATGATACTTTCAAATGGCATGCGGATTTGTTACAAGTATACTGATTTTCTTGATGATCAGGTTTGTGGTTTCTATCAACTTTATGTCATCGTGCAGTCTGCTAGTTCCAGGCAGGCAGGCACTCCCATCTTTTATTCTATGGAATCACTTAGTCTCTGATATGGACATATAGAATACATTCTCTCCAACATATACCACAAGTGTCAACTGCATGCCACACTCTATATCTATGTTAGTTTTTATTTTACTGCATACACACATAATTTGCCACATGAAAGTAATTGATCTGATGGGGATTAATTCCGGATATTCTGGGATTCTTCAGAATACAGCATAAGTTGGTCTTGGGATGTTTCTACATTTTAAATGATTAACATGATTCCCTTGATAGTGCCATGAAATATGTAGTTTCCCATGTTTTTTTCTGATGTGTGAAGGGAAGTAATTTTATCTGCACTAAAAACGTTTTGCATGTTTGTTTGTACTTCTGGTTAGCATAATCACATGAATCTATTGTATTTGCACATTGAATAATTGCTTCATAAGAACTAAATTTATGCATACCAACAAAAGCAAGCTGCAGCAGTTTTTTGGAAGTTATTACTAGAATGTTTCCTTAATTCCTTGAAGCTCCAGAGGCACTTCTTTTCATCATTGTGCCAGTGGAAGAAAATAGCAAATAAGTGAGATGTAGGTGAAATAAAAAAACATATGCAATATTCAATATAGACTGGAAGGAAATTGTTTAGTAAATAGTTATCTAATTACCATGTGAACTCATGCACTATAGAATGCATAATTTATACATTTGTTGTAGGACCCTTCCTTTATAAATTTTCTTGACCTAGTTCTCTGTCCTATAGTTAAAGAAAACTGCATCTGATACTGTCATTTTAACTCTTTTGTTCTGTATCATCTGATGTATTTGTGAAAGGGCATCTTTGATTTAGGAAATTAATGCCAGTGCTTCCCCCGTTCTTCCAGACATGCTGAGCTCCCCAAATTTTTGTACATTCAGAAAAGGAATTGATTAGTTAAAGATGGGATCGACCAGTAAATAGAAAATTACTGATATTTCATCCTTCTGACATTGTCAATTTTGTACCAAAGGCGTATTTTGAGTATACCGAATTAGTATAGTTATCCTTCCTATGGCATAGCAATCCAGTTTTGCTTGGTCCCGAAACAGAATTCCTTTTTTCTCTTATTTATTCCTTTCTATAGGGAAATCACATGTTATTCAAGGCAGCAATAGAACCCCACAACCTTGAACATTTCATTTGTCCTCCCAAGTTATGTTATTGTTATACTAAATTCCCAGTCTAATTTTTCCATGGTGCATTATTGTTTGCTTTAGAGGTGCATTTACCATTTTGCTTCTGCTGTGTTGTTTAGTGCTATGTTTCAAGTCTTTATATGCTTATCTATTTTCAGGTTGTTTTTACTGGCTTTGCCTATGGTGGTCTATCAGAATTATCTGAAGCTGAGTATACTTCATGCTCAATGGGTTCGACCATAGCAGGAGAAATTGGCACTTTTGGCTACAGGCCTTCTGTCTTGATGGACATGCTTGCTGGCAAGAGAGCTGAAGTTGGTACAAAAGTGGGGGCTTACATGAGAACATTTTCAGGCGATTGCTCACCTTCTGACCTTGAGACAGCTTTGCAGGTTTGCTTCTGCTTCAAGCATTGTTAGATACATGCACAATTCAACACTGAAATGCGGTTTCAACTATAGCAATAACATCACTTGTTTCTTTGTTTTTTATTGGATACAGCTGGTTTATCAACTATTTATAACAAATGTTGAGCCAAGGGAGGAAGAAGTAAAAATAGTGATGCAAATGGCAGAGGAAGCAATCTATGCTCAAGAGCGGGATCCATACACTGCATTTGCGAATCGTGTTCGGGAAATAAATTACGGGAACTCATACTTTTTTAAGGTACTTAACTGAGTGAAGAGTAATCAGTTTCAATGCTTTATATCCTAACTGGGTGAGCATTAATCAGTTTCAATGCTTTATATCCTAGAAGTTTACTCAAGTTCTATAATGCAGCCAATTAGAATAAGTGACCTGAAGAAGGTGGATCCAATTAGAGCATGTGAATATTTCAACAATTGTTTCAAGGATCCATCAGCTTTTACAGTTGTAATAGTTGGAAAAATAGACCCAGCTATCTCACTTCCACTGATTTTGCAGTACTTGGTATGTCCTGGTCTTTTTCTTATTGTTCTGAAACAATGAAGCGACTCTTTTAATATGCTCATTAACTTCACTTTTTGTAGGGTGGGATACCTAGGGTACAGGATGCTGCTCAACCACTTAGTCGTGATGATCTCAGAGGATTGCCATTTAAGTTTCCAGCAACAATCATTAGGTACCCCGATGTTCTGTTTTACATTGCTATACTTTGGAAGATTTACCTGTATGTGTTTGTGTCAGACGTCCACAGCAAGCAATCTCTTTGTCTTCCCTGAATACCTTTTGATTACTGATAATCTTACTCTGACTGTACACCTTATTTCAGAGAAGTTGTGCGCAGCCCTATGGTTGAAGCGCAGTGCTTCGTGCAACTAGCATTTCCTGTTGTTCTAAAGAATACAATGATGGTGAGTACTGAGTAGCAACTGAAACAGTGTCATTGTTCATGTTAATGATTAAGTGCTGTATCTCCATCTTAACATGTATTCTTCTGTGTGTGTAGACAGAAGATATTCACTATGTTGGATTTCTAAGTAAACTTCTGGAAACAAAAATCATGCAAGTACTTCGCTTCAAATATGGGCAGGTTAGGAATCTTTTTTATATGCAAATCTAGATAGGGCATTCCTTAAACTGGAGTCTAGAATCTGGGTTTCCTTAAACATGTCTTCATATTCTGCAGGTCTACTCAGTTAATGTAGCTGTCTTCTTGGGTGGCAACAAACCTTCAAGAACTGGAGATGTTCGTGGAGACATAAGCGTAAATTTCTCATGTGATCCAGACATATCATCTAAACTGGTATGCAACACCAAATCATCATCTTTCTGAATAGCATATATCCAGCAGCTTCTTATATGCAGCTTGATTTCACCAACTCAGAATTTCTCCAGGTTGATTTCGTTCTGGAGGAGATATCATACCTACAGGCTGAAGGTCCTTCTGAAGAAGATGTGTTGACCATCCTCGAAATTGAACAAAGAGCTCATGAAAATGGATTACAGGTTTAGTTTAATCTGTAACACTCAAATGAAATGCTGATGCACATAGGTAATTATTACTGTAGTTATAGCTCTCGTATCTTTTATAAATCGCAGGAGAATTACTTCTGGTTGGATCGAATTCTGCGGAGCTATCAGTCAAGGCTCTTTTCTGGAGATATCGGATCCACCTTTGCGGTAATACTGATTTTCCTTTTTATGGTTCAGTGCCCTAGCATGAGTTTCATTCAGTTTCTTTCCTGACACAATGTGAGGCATCAAAATGTTGATCAGCAGAACCATATATATGCTTCGCTTTTTAGCTGCATTGCAAGCAATGCTATTGAACTGTTATACATGCTTGGCAGTCTACTTTTTTGTTTTACTGTGAGTTTCATATTTGAAATGTTGCTCATTGGTTTCTTTCTTTGTGCAGTTCCAAGAGGAGGGGCGTATGAAGGTTAGAGAGGCTTTGACACCGCAGACGATGCAATCAGCCTTGCAGCGAGTTCTACCTTTCCCTTGCAGAAATCAATACACCGTGGTTATTCTTATGCCAAAGTCATCCTGTTGGGCGTCAGTGAAGTCAATGCTTAGCTGGAGCTCTAATGGGGTTAGCAGAGATGCTAAGGTTCGTATCAAACATTTCATTTATTTACAACATCTTATTCTCTTTTCACCTGTGGTGAAGAAATCAAGCATCCTGAGCCTGAGGCCCACTTCCTTGCAGATTCTTGCTGGCATCGCTGGTGCACTGGTCTTGGCAGTTAGTTTGTGGAGATACTCTCGCAGCACGCTAAAATCATAGTGCCTGATACAACTGACCGTTTTTTGAGTCATCCTGTCAGATCCGAAAATGGATTGACAATCAGGTTAGGAACTGATATACGAGCCTGTCAACACGATCTTTGTTTCTACCTGAGCACCTGCTGGGTTTGTGGAGATTGGGCTATAGAAGATCCATACTAGGACAAAATTGTTAGCTAACAGATTCGTTGCCACATGTGTGCGTGTAGTAAGCATGTAACCACATTCGTCATACCGCCACATGTGTGCTCTGTAATAGCCCTTGGTGTATGATATTGGCTCCCCCATTTGATTTCCATAGACAGGACTGAAGTAGCAGTCAGCAATGCTAGAGTGGTGGAAACCCAACGGGCCAACGGTGTAGATTCATACTGGTCTCATTTTTGTTGACAGCTTTGTGTACCTATACGTCTTTCTGACGACTCAGAATGAGGAAGATAGGATGAACTGGAAATAAAATGGGGTCTTTCTTTTACGCCCTGGTTTGTCTCCGCAGACCGCAGCTGTGATGTTGGCATGGCAAACACGTGTCTTGGTTTCATTACTTGATCCGAAACGCGATAATGCAAGTGGGGGTGTTTGGATAAAGTTTAGCACATGTTACATCGGATATTTGGATGCTAATTAAGAGTATTAAATCAGGCTAATTACAAAATTAATTGCATAGATTTGCGAGAAGAATCTATTAAACCTAATTAGTTCATGATTTGATAATGTGGTGCTACAGTAACCATTTGCTAATGATGGATTAATTAGGTGTAATAGATTCGTCTCGTGAATTAGCACAAAGTTCTGCAAAATTAGCACCTGTTACATCGGATATTTGGATGCTAATTAAGAGTATTAAATCAGGCTAATTACAAAATTAATTGCATAGATTTGCGAGAAGAATCTATTAAACCTAATTAGTTCATGATTTGATAATGTAGTGCTACAGTAACCATTTGCTAATGATGGATTAATTAGGTGTAATAGATTCGTCTCGTGAATTAGCACAAAGTTCTGCAAAATTAGCACCTGTTACATCGGATATTTGGATGCTAATTAAGAGTATTAAATCAGGCTAATTACAAAATTAATTGCATAGATTTGCGAGAAGAATCTATTAAACCTAATTAGTTCATGATTTGATAATGTGGTGCTACAGTAACCATTTGCTAATGATGAATTAATTAGGTGTAATAGATTCGTCTCGTGAATTAGCACAAGGTTCTGCAATCATGTTTAGTATTTTTAATTAGTATCCGAATATCCGATGTGACACTGCACCTAAATATCCACGCACCCAGAATGATTCATCTTGATTTTGTGCAAGGAATGATTCATCTTGATTTTGTGCACGGATGAACACACCTAGTGACACGTGGGGAACAGCAGGAGCCCTGGCGTACAAGTTTCGGATAAAGGAGCAGGAGTGGAATTGACAAAAGCGGGCGTGCCTGGCCCACGGCCACGATCTGCACCGACCAAGCTGGTGATCTGGCATTCCCAGGCCCCACGGCACGACGGGAGTACGGAGAGAGGGCGAGAGGTTGTCGAAGAAATAGAATCCCTCTAGACTCCTCTCCAGACTGCAGAGTCCAGACCCCACGACGCCAAAAGGCATTCAGGGCAGGCAAGCGATTCGCAGCCCCTCCTATATACCCGCCCACCAGGAGGAAGTCGGAAGGAGTCCAGACTCCGCAAGGGGACAAAACGAGAGCAAATCGAAGCAGGACACGGCTGCTGGCCGCCGCATTCGGAGAGGAGGAGCGCGAGCGGGAGCGGGAGCGGGAGAGGAGGGATGGCGTGCCTGCACGATCACAGCTGCGAGGATCACAACTGCGCCGCCGACTGGTCGCTCTACAACCACGTCGACACCCCCAAGGTCCTGCGATCCCCTTCCCCCTTCCTTCTCCTTCCCCCCGCCGCCTCTCTCTCTCGTCAGTTGCCAGATTGGTTCGCTGCCCCCGCCTCCTTGCGCCTTTGTTTTCGACGAGTTCGAAATCTTCCGTAGCCGCCACGCGGAGTATCGGATTGCGCAACGGTACAGTAGAAGGTGAATCAGGATTTAGGGTCGGCGGCTAACCCCTCTCCGTGCGCGCAGGTGGTGGCTCTGAACGAATCTGTGCCTGGGAGCGTCAAGTCGGTCTTCAAGCCCTGGGAGCAGCGCCTCGACACCTCGGGGGTATGTGCTGATGCCGCTCCCTGTTCCTTGTTGCCTTATTTTAAATGAGCTTAGGGTTCAACAGTTCTGTTAGGATTTTAGGAATCAGGATATGCAGAATGTGCACAAATTTGTAAGAGTTCAGTAACCACTAACGAAGAACAATTGCCCTTCTCTTAAGATCATAGCTGAATGTAACTGATTGAATTTTGCTTGGTAGCCTGTCAGCTACTGGCCTACTGTCGTTAGGACTTAAGAGTAAACCTGCCATGGTCATTTGTCGAGAATGCATCTTGTTATGATTGAAAATATCCAGAAAGAAGAGATGTCTTGTGAATTCTTATCATCTGTGAAATATCGCTTGGATTTAAGGATTCTACAGATTAGCTGTCACTACCACAAGTTTTTTTTTCCTCTTTGCTTTTGATATTCCATTTCAAGGAATTTAGTTTTAGCTTTCCTTTAAATACTTTTGTTCAGTATGCACATCTTTTGACTTATAAATAGAGTCATGGTTTGGTAACTATTTATGATTCTATTAGTATACAACAGTTACCTTTTTTTACAAAGAAAAAATGAAATGGTGTAAGCTCTAACATGAAACCTGATAGGAGAAGGTTTGTCTATTTGAAATGTTAGGCAAAATAGCAGGCCAGCAAGGTGGCTATTGAAACTTTTTCAAATGAATGCTCTTCATTAAATGGTATAAGTCACCATTCTTCTGGTTGAGTACATATTAAGGACGCTGGTTTAGTGACCTTGATTCACTCATGCAAGCTACACAGCGGCATGACGGAAATTTTATGACGTGATCTGCATTTTTTATTTATTAGTGATTTTTCAGCACAGATACCATTTCTTGAACTCCTCATATAGATAAGCTGCATTCTCATTAGCATCCTTGCTGCACCAGGGTTTTCTGGAGAGTAATGATGGTGACCCTGAGCTACTTATTTTCATCCCGTAAGTAGTAGAAGTCGCTTGCTCGTTCAATACATATGTGTGTGCTACCCTAATGTTACTTGTTTTCCTTTACTTTCTTTGTTTATAAAAGACTAATTCTATTGGTTCTTCAAGTTGAGGTATAGCAACATGATCAAGTGTCAGGCGGACTAGTTGATTAGAGGTGGGTAGCAGAGGCTGTAGCCGAAATGGGGGGTGGGTTGAGGTTTTGGGAGGTGTTGTGACCTGTTATCGCTAGCATGGAGGTGGTGGCTAGCTGCTGCGCAATAGGAGGGGGCACGTGGCGTGACGCAGGGAGGAGGGGAGGGGGCCGGCGTGGGGAGGCAGAGGGCACAGGGGTGAGGAGAACCTCTATTCCTTCAGTGGTCAAAACGATTTCATCCCTCGGGTTTTTTTACTTGACCCGTAAGGCAACTAAGGATCAGATCCTTATAGATTGGATCCACCTTACAACTCAAACTCTTTTCTATCTCCTGATTCTATCTTAACTTATCCTAAACCAAACCTAACTCTTATTTTCCTAACTGAAACTCTTTTCAGTCTCCTGATTCTATCTTAACTATTCCTAAACCAAACCAAACTCTTATTTTCCTAACTGAAACTCCTAAAGATGATACATCGGTGGACCCAGCATGGATGGCAGAAGGAAGGGGCAGGGCCACCCCTAGGGTGCGCGTGCCCGTGGAGTCGGTGTGGCCAGGGCAGCTATGGCCCTGGTGTGCCCTTCTGCGATGACTGGTCTGGCCGGGCCAAGCCAACCCATGGGTGCTCAGCCCAAGCCTGCTGTGCCCATTACAAAGTGTTTTTCCTTTAATAATTTCCTCGAACTTATAAGTGCTTGAGATAGTGTTTGGTCATTTTATTCTATCAAATATGTGATGTTTCTTATAATTTCCTCAAACTTACAGTTGCCTTGAGGTAGTGTTCAGGCTACGGAATATGTGAATTTTCAGGAACAAGAATATTCCTATGTATTAGATGGATTTGTTTTTGTTTTTCCCCTTCTGTGTTGTGATTGTTCTCTCCACAGTTTACTTCAGCTAGTTCTTGTAGCTATTGTTCTTGTAGATATATTCTGCTTTCTCCCCCTTGCAATCTTTCAGTGGCTTTATACCTACTTACTCAGCAGTAATTCATTGAGGTGATGTTTGTGAAACACATGTCAGTCTTCACTTTATAGTCTTTGAATCATGTCCCGTCTATAACATCCTGTCATCAATTATGCGAAATAGCCTGAGAAAATGAGAATGTTTTGTTTTTTGTGCGCAGATGCTGATTCCATATGAACCTCCTTAAAGTAGTCGGCAATATGTTAAATGAATTTACTCTTGTAAAAGTTATTTCTTCAATTCACATAATCGCACTGAATTCAAACCTAAATGCATTTATATTTGTTAATTTTACCTTTTAAGTGGAACATATCTTTCTTTATTTGTTTTCAGGTTAAGAAATAGTTCCCCTCATATTCGTTTCTTATGTTCATCTAAAAATTGTTGAACCTGTGTAATCATGTATTCCGTTGGTTGCAGGTTCACATCAGATGTTAAGATCAAGAGCATTTCTGTTGTTGGTGGTGCTGATGGAACAAGCCCTTCAAGAATGAGAGCGTTAGTTTTAGAGCTCTAGCTTTTCCTTTCCTTCTCTTTATCATGGCATGAAATTTATAAGATTACCTTGATGTTACAGGTTTATCAACAGAGAAGGCATTGACTTTTCTGATGCTCAAAACATGCAGCCCGTGCAGGTATGTATTCAATTTCTTCCTTTTTCTGTATCCATGTCATTAGTGAAACTCCAGTTTCAGTGAGATACATTTTCTGCTAGGAATGGGAGTTAGCAGAGAACCTGCAAGGAACACTTGAGTACCAAACAAGGTATGTTCTGTAATTTTTTGTTCTCCTTGTGCCCCTTGGTGTTCCTAACAGATGTAAATTGTCAGTTGAATTATTTTCTTAGAGCTTCAGTGCCCTCAAGATATATTTGATTTAGTAAACGCTCATAAAGCTTCTGATAGACTGGAGTTCATTAGATTCATGCACTGATGCTGTGCAAATCAGTCTAGGACTTTTGCATTTAGTTACTGGAGTTAAAACACTGGGCTGCTTTTGTTTTATCTCTGTCTACTGAATGGCTTGTAACTACTATGCTTTTAAGTCCTCTTTGCACGTTGTATGTAGAAGCAGCATATGTCTCATCAGAGATTTTCTTACCTTTACCCCCTGTAACCTTTTGTTTCTCAGATATTCAAGGTTCCAAGGTGTGGCTAACCTAACTCTGCATTTTTCTGACAACTTTGGTGGCGATACAACTAAGATTTATTACATTGGACTACGCGGTGAAGCCACTCAGGTACTGAAGTTACTTGTTTCCCTACATATTTAGTAAAAAAAAGATAGTTGAATGTCACACTGATGCTTGACTGCTGTGTTCTGCCTATCAGAACAAAAGGGACGTCGTGGCGACAATCGTTTATGAAGTCATGCCCAATCCTTCGGACCACAAGTAAGTTTTGTTCATATTTGAGCTACTGCTGCTTCATGTTTCACATCAAGTATACAAGTGTTGATTTGCTACGTTATATGTTGTATCAGTTCAACAGTTTCATTAGAGTCCTGGTGGCCACCATATCTTTGCTCCCTTTTCCTCCTTAACCTTTACTAAATGTGGAAGATACTGATTTTACTAAGGTGCCTCTAAATAGGGAGAAAAGGGAAGGTTTATACAACCTAAGATTATTTAGCCTTCCAGCTTGCAGAGAATCATATGCTACTTGCAGTACATACTCTAGCATGATAGGTAGTCCTGGTGGTTCCTTTATAATCCAAAGTTGCATATTGCTTGGTCAAGCTGCATTATTTAACTACACTGATGGTTACACTGGGAGTTTACAAAGGGGAAAAAATAACATCTTCGACCCATCTAACTACCAAGTGCAAGCATTATCGCAAAGTTATTTTCACTAAAAATGACTAGGTTTTACTCATTCTTGGCTCGTGATAATGCTTTAGCATGTCTTAACCGAGGGTCATTCTTGATGATACTGTTTCTCTTTCCCGTGCAGAACAAAATCTGAGACTGGAGGAGGTTTCTCGCATGTTGAGTAGGCATCATTGCCAGGTGAGGCATATCTACAGTTCCTGTTGGGCCGATACCAATTTACCCTCCTTTTAACTTTTTTTCCCCTAATTGTTTGGTGTTCTTCCTTGGCAGAGCTTGGGAGAAGCTGAGCACTGCGTCTTCTGGAGGCAAATGTGCACTTCTCTTCCACGAATAAGATAATCCCAGCTGCTAGTCTTGTAGCTTGACTTTTTTTAGTACTGAACCCTGTACCTGTGGATGCTGTTAGTCTGTTATTTTCGGGAGAATTCTGTACGTGTGAACGCTGTAACTTGTTGCTGATGCTATCATAAGAATTGGTCGCTCGCTTATCATGGTACTCATGCCTTATTCACAATCCAACTAAATCTTATCTATTTTTAACTTAAAATCATTAAAATTATACTCCCTCCGTCCCAAATTATAGGTCGTTTTGACTTTATTAGATTCATAGACTTTGTTATGCACTTAGATATACCTTATGTCTAGATGCATAATAATATCTATGTATCTAGAAAAGTCAAAACGACCTATAATTTGAAGCGGAGGGAGTATATTATTATTGTCTATTCTTATTGAATCGATCCTAAAGGGTTCTTTACCACCCTCGCATGCCTTGCCTTAATGTACTAATTTTCTGCAACATTGTCTTAATGTACTAATTTTCTGCAACATGTATTCGGTATTCCATTTTGGGTGAGGTGTGGTAGATAATTTTCCAGTATGATCATGCAACTTGTGGGAGCTATTAAAAGAGTGAGGGTGTGTTTGGTTTGTGGAATTAAATAGTTCATGGACAAAATGGTGCATTTTGGATGGGATCATCCAGCACAGGATGGTACACCATTTGTGTTTGGTTCTACACCCACTTGTGTTTGGTTTGTTGAATTAAATAGTTTATGGATAAAATGGTGCATTTTGGATGGGATCATCCAGCACAGGATGGTACACCCACTTGTTTGCATATAAGACATACAGGTTGGATGGATGTACAGGTTCATAGTATGTAATGCGGTTTCAAATAAATACAACCACATAAATACATAGTTGAACTGAACTGTTTCAAATACATAGCTGAACTGAAGCATGTGTACAGGTTCCAATGTGTATAATCCATATAATCCAAAAGTTCAAGTAATATGTCTATAATATATCCAAAAGTTCAAATACAGTCTGGCTCCATTGACTTTCTACCACGAAAAGCTGGCTCCATTAACTTACTAACCGAGGTCCGTATATGTTTTCCATCAATGGCTCCAATACAGTCATATTTGTTCATATTTGTACGATTGTCAAGTATCATACCTTAAAGTATGGATCCCACCTAGGGTTGCCTGCGATTTTGGTTGGGGTCTCCAAAGAAGGTGGTTGGATAAGATCATTTCTCAGCTCACCTATGGCATTGAGGATGATTCTAAAGTATCTACTCACTGCTTCACTTGATCTCCCAAAGTTTGTAGTAACTACCATATTCCTTTCATTGTGTCCAATCGTATAGAGGAACATGACAACTTGCTCTTCAACAGATACATGTATTGTGTCATAAAGCAACTGTCGTTCCCTTGAAACTTGATACAACCGAAAGAAAGATGCTCTCTTAAGCCTAATCATATTTGTGCAGGTTGTGTCATCCCGCAAAATTTTATCATTCAGGTAGGATATTCTAGCCGCATCCCTTTCCACTAATGGGCCATATATAATAGGCTCTCTCCTATTCCTTAATCTGAACCGGACATACAGAACAACCATAGAAGCGGCAATATATGCAACATTGATAAGCAATTTTCTCCTTTTAACTTGCCTCTTGTCCATCTACATGACTAAAGCAATGAAAAAATATTGTAACAAAATATTGATGAATTACTTGCATTTGAGTTACTGATAATTGTGTTGTCATTGAAGAAAAAGAAAAAGATTGCACATTTTATTACACATGATGCAAAGGATACATAGTTTTCATAAGTAAAGGAGCCGCAAATAACAGGAATACAAAAAAGAGAACTTGGTGCTTAGTAAGGGAAAGACATTAAAAGCTTCTCCAAACCCCCTGCTGTTTTAAGAAATTTTTATTTGTAAGCAGTCATGAGAAATCATACGTCCAATAGGCATTAAAAGCTTCAACAAACCAGGAATGTCCGCAGCAAAAGGATAGCTCTAGAACTATAAAAGTTTCATACAGAACCCCAGAGATAGGCAAACCTAAAGTAACTGCCGTTTTTTAACAATCTTCTCTTCTCTGAACTTTGCTTATCAACTTCTCAGCACAAAGAAAGTATGTGTGCTAAACGGAAAGTCAAGTTCTGGCCAGGCTACTGTCAGAATAAGGCAGCACATGGAGCATCACAAATATTCAGGCGACCTTTATACAAGAATGCCAATTTCTAGTAATTAAAAAAATATGGAGCATGTTGGCCTTAAACATGTCGCTTCCTGAAAAGAGGAAAGGCATCTAAACTGACAGATCAAGTTTAATCCAACTGACAGAAAAGAGGAAAGGCATCTAAACTGACAAATCGAGTTTAATCCAACTGACAGAAAAGAGAAAAGTCATCTAAACTGACGGATCAAGTTTAATCCAACTGACAGAAAAGAGGAAAGTCATCTAAACTGACAGATCCTAGGATTTTGGTCCCCGTACCTTGAATCAGAGAGTAGTCGGCCAAGAACAATCCCTCTACCTCCGCCGCTGCAAACCCTGGTCCAATCTTGGTGCCTGACCCATGCAAACCCATCGATGGACAAGATTAGGATTCGCGCAACACAAGGAAGAAGGGGGAACCACAGGTCATACCTTGCCTGGTGGCTGCTGGCAAGAATCTGGTCGTGGTCGCGAGGATCTGGTCGGGACCGGTGAGGATCTGGTTGGGGTCGGAGAAGAACAGTCGTGGGCAGCGAGGAGGTGTGGGAGGAGTGGGCCGATGGGCGCGGGATGAGCGCTGGCATCGGGGAGCCGGCGGCGGACCTGCGAGCGGCGGCGTCGGGGAAGAAGAGCTGGCGGCAGAGTCACGAGAGGCAGAGGAGCGGCGAGTCGCGAGCGGCGTCCCACGGGTCGCAGGGGGGAGCGCTCCACGTTCTGGATGCCGTGGTCCGGTTATTTTGAGCGCACGGGATGGTTCAGGATATTTGTGGAATGTTCTCTGAGCTGGTACAACTCTGTCCAAGACGGTGTGGTGCAATTCAATCAACCAAACGCTAGGATAAGGTTCCATCCTGGATGCGCTCATACACGTACGCTGCCGTACACCCAACCAAACACACGCTAAATTGCACTCTCCATACAACAACTGGGTACGTGTTGGTCCAACAACTTACAAAATGCTTAATTTAGTACAATATAAATTCTAAACTTTTAAAAGGTAATGTTAGTACATATTAATATATTAGTTTTTTAGCTGAACAATGCATAGAATCAAAGATGTGAACTTATTAATACTGAATATGGAATTAAATATTCCTAATCAAAATTAAATTTACTCGTTTTAACATTTGGACTGCGGATGCACCAAGTTATCAAGTTATTGCATTAAATTTAACATTTTACAAGTTGTTGGATCAATACGCACTCATCTATCAAGTTACATTGATTGAGCATTTTACATGTTGTTGGACTAATCTCACCCATCTAACAATTTGTTGTATGCCTATTAAAATGCAAATTCCAGCGCTAACTTGGGAGGAGACGAGTCATTACATAATTTGACTGAACAACCATGCAGTGCCAATATTTTGCTTGTGCATGGACGTTCATCTAAACTAGCCTAACATGTGACCGATGTTTGCGACATCCTATTTGATGCGCAAAAATTACACTCGAAACTAGCCATAGCACATGTGATTGTAACCCGTGACCCGGATCAGTTGAATGTTTTGCTCGATCCCCTCTCTGATTTTGTAAAAAGACACTGGTTTTAATACCATGCTAAATTGATGGTGAATTATTAAAGGGGCAAGTTTAATTTGCATGTAAAAATAGGGAGGGGAGGGTGTTGCTTGGGGTCCTGTGGTTCTACCACACGGTGGTCAACCATCTCAAACAACGAAACCTGCACCGTAGGCTCTCTCGTCTCCTTCACCGTTGGATCATCCTATAGCTCGATCTCGCGCCGATCATTTCCAAATGCATAGAGCATAAGCCCATAATAAAATACCCCAAAAAAAAAAGCTATGGCTCATAAAATGTGCTTCGCTAACTAACTGCTTCATCCGGATCTAGAAAATACCGATATAAATTCATGGAGGTATGGAGGTGGGAGATGGAAATTGATTATATAGATCCTCATGCTATGTTTTTAATGTGCAACTTATAGCACGCTCTTCAACTCGCTTCCCTATAGTAGAAGTGCAGCACATAAGTATCTCTCCCATATGGCCAACAATAATATACAAATATATTCGACATACAACTATATTAGTTTAATTAATTTATATCTAAATTATGATTATTAGAATGGAATTCAATTCCAAGGATCTAAACAGGGCCTAATGTTTTTAGAAGACTATAGAGAAGTAGCAAGTGCTATTTTTTTATAGGGAAATTAGTAGGTGCTAATTTTTTCAAGGGAAAGTTGTAATCTATCTATGATCGAAAACAATTGAAAACACTTCTCACCTAGATTAATACAACCATACCCCTCACGTTGGACCCACTCCGCAATTCAAGGAAGGATGAGGAGGATGGAGAAACACCCAAAATCGTGTTTTCTAAAATGTTTCCACCCTCTCCGGCTTTCTTTTCACACCATCACCATCTTTACCCACCATGTGTACCCGCTCTTATCCCCTCCACACCCTCCTCTAATTTTCTTTCCCTAATCACGGCTCCTCTAATTTCCATCCCCTAATCAGGTAACAACATTATTTTCAATTAATTAGTACCGGTCACATTTCGTTCACTCCCAAAATCTACCGGAAAAATAACTTTTCGTCCACTCCCTTAGTACCGGTCATATTTTGATCCGGTACTAATATTATCATCAGTATCGGATCTAAATTTGGGACCCCCGAGGTCTTTCAGTACCGGGTCGTAACACCACCCGGCACTAAAGTGGCACTTTTAAGTACCGGGTGGTGTTATGACCTGGTACTAAAGGCCCTCCATGAGTTATTTCGAAAGGAAAGCATATCTACCTCCATCACATGTATTGCATAGGTGGGATGACAAGACAGTCTCACGCGAGATTTGAGGTCGTGGGCCCAGTAGTGCCCTTTAGTACGTGATAGTTTTAAAGCGCCTCCCCTAATCACGTTAAAACATTATTTGCAATTAGTGCCTCCCGTAATCATGTAACTTTCCAATCAACGCCCATACACGTTAATCACGGATCACGTCATGCATGTTTCCTTTCGTGCAATCCAATCGCAAATCACATCATGCAAGTCAATTACGTTCCTTCTTTACATTTCCATGTCATCCTTCCTTCCCCGTTTGTCCCTCGAAGAGATGACGCGCCGGCCGACGGGCGACGCTCGACGCACGACAGCAGACTGGCGACGTCGGTGAGCACTGAACGTGCTTGCAAGCGAGGCGATGCGAGCGCGAGCTGCGATGGGGCACCACGGCGTACGTGCACCCTTCCCTTGTGCTGTCCTCAGCGCCCGTCGCCATTTCCAAGAAGCTGCCGTGCAACGAACAGATCCTATTTCCATGCCATGTCCGTGTGCACTACCCTGGTGTCCTGATTGCTGCTACCGTCCAAGGTGTTCTCTTGGCTACCGAAGTAAAGACCATCAACAAGACTCCGGTGAGTTCATATTGGTTACCTCCGATCGTAACTGGTCCTTGTTTGCATGCATTATTATTTTTTATCAACTGTTATGTTAATTGCAACGGATTGTACCCATGTGTGTTAGTAATTGAGTTTCATGTTATAGGTGCTAGATCAGCAGGTGATTATTGTCAATTCACAAATACATGCCACGTGCACACTGCTAGTGCTATTAAGATTTTATTAAAATAAAAAAAGCCGCCACAAGGCCAAATGCCAGCGGAACCTTTACGGCGCAGGCTTGGGCCCAAATCAGGCACACTCAAAGCGACCATAAAGTAGGCCCATGAGGCCCGAGACCTCGTGAGAGAGCCGACCTCTCTCCCCTCTCTGCTCGCCGCCTCTTGCGCTGCTTTCCTGCGTCCTTCGGGGAGAAAGTGGGGAGAGAGAGAGAGAGGCTCCACCGCATCCAGTGGCGCGGCTGGGCATGGAGGAAGGCGAGTGCGCCCTGGGCGCCGCCGCGATAGGCGAGGAAACCCTAAACTACGACGGCGATGACGTCGAGATGGCCGACGCGGACGAGGAAGCCCCTGCAGCTGAGGTTTCCGCCGCCGCCGCCGCCGGAGGAGGAGGAGGCGGCGCGCAGGCGGAGAAGAGCGGACAACAGGATAGGAATAAGAGGAAGAAGAAGAGGAACAAGGGGAAGAAGAAGAACAAGGGGAGGCAGGACGGGCCGCCCACCAACATCGCGGACATTAATCGGTAAAAACCCTCGCCATGGTTACCTAGGGTTTTATGTTTTGCTATAGGCACGAGTCGAGATGCAGTGGATACCGATTGAAATTGTGCTTACTTTTGCCCCATTCGGCAGCAGTAAATTTGGACCATATAGCGCTGGATGAATTTGCTCCAGTGCATTCAAGGACTTGCACATTTAGAGCCCAGAACTGTTAATGCAATTTAGGTGAAATTTCTGTATGGGGGAAATAGTTTCATTTTCCCCATTTTCCGTAATGGTAGTTACAAATAACACTGCTCTTGTTGTTAACAGATGCTTTTCCATGCTGATAGAATTAGGTTTGTAATGAGCATTTGTATTATCTTATATCAAATGAATTTGAAGTAACTCTAGCTTTGGTGGAATGTTTACTGTTAAGAATATGCATAGGTTGGTGTGCCTTATATGCCGAACTTCTTTGATCTGAAAAAGGCTTATGTAGAATTCCGCTTCTGAACTAGCTTTTTGGCAGACTGTTTTGTTTGACAAACAACTTGAGGTTATTTGACTCATGATTTGTTTGTCATCTCATTGGTATTCATTGTTTGGCTTCTATTACCACTGATTAATTGATTATGGTCAAGGAAAGGCTGTTTTCCTTTTGCATCCAGTATATGTTTCGTTGGCTAATTACACAACTCCTTTATCCCTGATGCAGATTTGTTCTTAACACTTGCAAGCGCTTGAAGGAGAAGAAGTCGTACCTTGTCTGGAACGCTGTTGGCTGCCTTGGTGTCACTGCTGTCAGTGATCTTGTCAGAGAGGTATGCAATGCGTATGTGGAAAAATACTGCTGACAGTTTATCTGATCAGTGATGAACTTTATCAAAAGAATTAATTTAACTACCAAGTGGCGTCTTTCTTTTTTGCTAAAGCAGTACAAATGCCATAGAATATTTGTATTTTAAGCTATTGTCAATCCTTTTGTTTTGCCTGTTACTTCAGTGGTAGTCCGGTATAGTAAGTCATCTTACCCTTCATTGGAGATCTGTTGCCCACTGCTCTTACAAGCATCACTGCCTCGGTTCTTTTTGCAGTTCCTGGATTTGTATGTTTTGTGTACTTGAGAGGTTTGGAGTTGTTTCAGAAGAATCTCTGAAAAATATTACCATCTACATACTTGATTTGATGACAAATCAATTGCAGTTAAGTTTCTATTTCATAGCTAGCATTAGCATATACAGATATACCATACTCCGTAAGCCAAAGTTCATGAATGATCAATTCTAGGAGTTAGTATATCTATTGTCGTGTTAAAACTGGTGTTTGGTTTATAGATGAATATCCAAATTGTGACACTCGGATGTTTATTGATCCATACTTGTTATACTGAGTATATTTGATTTCAGGTGGAGGCTATTGAGAAGTGTGGTGGCCAGACTATTGCTGATGGAAGCCGTTTCCGCACTGGTGGTGGAATTCTCTGGAACATCTTAAAGTCGCGGGAACCCAAGGCTTATAAAGAAATAATGGCAAAGGGGAAGGAACTTGAGGTACTCTTTTGTATTATGAATGGATTAGTTGCTTACTGCAATAACAACAAAAACAGCTACTAAACCTTTTAATCGCAAGCAAACTATGGCAGGCTACATACGATACCCAACAAGAGACACAAAAGAGGATAAAGAAGTAACCAAGATATAGATGTTTGCTGCTTTAGCAATTATTTACAAGAGATCACCTTACCAAATAATATAGGTCTCAAAGTCAGGTGACTTGTGGTGTGCACAACTTTCTACCTTTCCAAAATAACTTGTGGAGTCACTGTGACTGGCAATCATTATCATAAATACTGTGTGGGCATTGATTTCTTCTTTCAAATGAACCAACATTTGCGAACATGGTACTGCCTGAGTGAACTAGGATTCAGTTCGGGATTAGATTGCTGCCTCATTAATGAAAAGGAGTATGTAAACATTGGAAGAATCATTCTGGGTTTGATTCTCCCCCCATAAATTGCTGAAGTTAGAAGTAGGAAGCTTCACTGAAAATTTGGCGATGATGCAAAAACAATTTTACTCTGTTCACAGTGAGACCAAATTGCTGTTCCTTTTCATGTGTTTTATTTTCTTTCCAAGACAATATTTTGAGATTTTATTTCTCTATTGACACCTGTAACATTACATGTTTATTACGTGGTCTTTTTAGTTAAGTGATCCTTTTTGGCCTCTGTTGTATGGTATTAACTTTATACCTATTTCCTCCTTGCAGAAGCAGTTTAGGTATACGAAACGACCACAGATGAGCAGAAACGAAGATGCAAGTTCACAGGGCAGTGCGTTAATTGATGATGATATCGAAGCGCAAGAGCAAAATGAAGTGTTGGATGATCCTGAGCAGTTGGATGATGCGGAGAAGGCACCTCCATCAGACAATAAAGCTCAACGCAAACCACTAGCGGACAGAATTCGTGTTCCTGTTGCTTATGATGATCTATTTGAAGAGGGAGAGATACACGAAGGAGAACCACAAAATGGAAGCATTTGAAAGATTTGCCTCGACATGAAATGCAAGCCCCAAAGGAACGGCACATAATGGCAAAGAGGATTATGTATGAACTAGTGAGCCATCGTTGCAGTGTAGCAATTTTCCCCCTAAACATAAACCGTGAACATGCAGTGATGTGTGTGACGGATGAGAGTTTTGTTACGCCAATTAGAACCAATGATCGGCCTGAATTCAACGTTCAATGGAAAATGATGTTATGCAAGTATTGGTGTATAAATGTGTATTCATCATATTTTTTTCACCATCACTGGTAGGGGATATTGAGGAAGGAAGAATGATGTGGCTTTGCACTTATCGTCGTGGTGTTTAGTGTTGGCTTTGGCTTCCTTCTAGGGTAAAACACAGCTATGAAAAGCTTGTGTTAAACAGATTTTGTAACCAAAATGTTGGCAAATCTTTTAGAATCTCGCTTCAGCGTTGCCCCTTGACAGTTTACTGTTTTATAAATTACCGCCGATTTCAGATCTTGATACCAATTTCCCAAATTTCTTCGTAATAAATTTAGCGTCGAAAACTTTTACTCGTATTATACAAATTTAAGCTGTTTTGAGTGAAATTGATTAAAACATTATTAGTCCGTTTTGAGTAAAACCCGTACCCAACGGAACAGCGAGCTCTCGAAGGGTTGAATCGTCGTCTCGTCCGCACGGAGCCGGCTGCGGAGACGATCTGACGATGGCGACTAGGCGGTGGTGGAGGCGGCGCGACGGCGGGGACGATGAAGCCGAGGACCTCGTTCCCATGGACACCCAAGGTACGATTCAATTTCGGGCGCGCATCCCCCGCCGCCCCCCGTGCCCTTGGGGTTTTAGGCGCTTCTAACTCCACGATCTCGAATATTTGTTGCTGTCGTGATGCGTTCGCAGAGCAAGAGGAGCTGGTCCGGTTGCTGGAGCAGAAGCAGGCGCAGCAGAGCCGCCGTTGGAGGGTGCGTTTCCGATTCCCGATTGGTTTGGCCTGGCGTTGAGGAGGAACAGAGATCTTGCCGTGAGCGCAGGGCGCTGGTTCGTACCTTGATTTGGCGATTTCGTGCTCACATCGCCTACTGTTTTGTGCAGCGCGTCTTCGCGGGGTTCGTCCTGGCTTACGCGGCCTTCCTGGTCTACTCCAGCTTCCACCACGCCTGGTCTCCCTGGGAGCTGGTAGGTTGCTTACTCCTATCTACTATTCGCTTGATTCTTCTTTTCATGGCGTTTGTGATCATTCGTGCCCAACCATTGATGTATACATAATACCTACCATCAATTGGGGGTCACTGCACCACAAATTCCTTCTATGTTGGATTAGGATCATAAGGATCGAAATCATGTTATTTTGTTTTGTTATTACTAGTCACTAGTTGATAGATGCAAAACTGATGTATACTTTTTACAATTTCTTGGGGTCCTGATAACTGAAAATGCTTGCAATTGGAAATAATCGGTCACTGCTGTATACTTCGCACTTTTGACATATCACTACTATTGTTAGAATCAAGTTTTTCTTATTGGTGTGGTAATCTATTTGCCTGAAACTATGCTTCTCCAATTAACAGCGGTACCATGCTTACTTCATGGAAGATTTGCCTGCACCAATGGTCATAATTGCAGGTTCGGTATCTTATTCAACCTTCTTGTTTTATCTTGGGAACTTCTAAACTAACCATGCGTTGATGCTTGGAACTGAATTTTTTTGTGGATCAGGTTGTTCTTTTGCTAATGTTGACTAGGGTGCTTGCTTACGATTTGATTGGCCACTCAAAACAATTGTGAGCTTGTCCTTGTTGCAAAAATATATATTTATAGATCACAAAACCTTATGTTGTACAATTTGTTGATGCTCATATAGGGATCTACTTTGTATACTTGTATGTCTTATCTTGTTCTGCTGGGACTTCCCTGATCATTTCAATCAGAAGACGGTTAAGTATCAGCAAATGATTGTATATCATTATTTTTAATATCCTGCCAGTAGGCAGTCATAACTTAAGCTTTTTAAAAGAGGCTAGGTGAAAAAAAATGATATTAGTATCTTACCAGTACCTGATTGTTATTAACTCGTTCCATTAGGATTTCCATTTTATCCTAGGATCCAAAATAAAAGAAGAATACATTGCTCATAGCCTGATAGGCACAAAGGTATACATATCAGCTATTCAAAACAATCTTTGATCTGAATATACATAAATGTGAAATTACAGATTGGATATCTGCCCTAGCATGTCTCTTTGCTGTTAAAGGATTACTACAGAATTCAGGCCCGTCAAAGAAGTGGATGTGGTATTCATGCTATATTGGCATTTTGGTAGCCATCTTTTGGACATACTACATCTTGAGGTATATCATCTATAACTATTCTTTTTTTTTTGTCCTTCCTGCGTCGGACAAATGGTTTGCTAATACGCTAGCATCTCAAACAATTCATATCATGGCAGTGCAGTTCTAGCTGTTGCAGCTACACTAACACACAACAATCATGTCTAGTCATTTCTGACTGTTGGTATTGTTGTAGGTTGCCAAGAATCCGATGGGATGTGGCATGGCTCCCACTTGGCCCCCTAATGTATGGACTTGAATCTCTTTTCAGCTTCCTTCAGCGACTACTGATGAATAGTAATAACTGACATACTGCTGCCTTGTATATCTGGTTGCTGTGCAGAGCTGGTGCATTGAGCCTGTATGTGGACCATGTGCTGCTGGAATCGATGCAAGATATCAGCACATTGAGGAGTTACATGTATAACTTTAAGGCCTTGTAATGTTGACTATAGTTTCCCTCTCTCCAATGTAGCTACATCTGCGGAGTAGGTCCATGTAATTTCTCCTTCAGTTTCACAACCCCCTTGCTGCCAGAGTTGTGGAGGTACCTTGTTACATGGTGTGTTTACCTGAATTTTCGACCCGTCAGTGACTACTTGCGCATCATTTTTGCTACGTGGTGGATGTATGTACAAGCTGTGGTGCCCATTGGCACCAAACTGTTTTCAGAAAACCCCCTGTGCTTCTAGTGATGCTTACTTAAAGTTTGATGATTTTGAAGAGGCGCTGACACCATAGGCCTTTACTTAAAGTTCTTCCAATGTTTGTGATGAATTTCCTTTTTTTTTCTCCTTTTTCTCCTTTTTTTATTTGCTTTGTGAGAGAGGATGACTTTGTATCTCAGTATGGAGGGATTATCACCATCATGATTTTGTCGGGATGTAGTAAGCGATAAAGGTAAGCAGAATGCTTGTCAAATTCGACACGCGTGGTAGGACGGAGCATGAACAGAACAAGGTCAATTGTTGGTGCATTGATCGGTTCGTTTCGAGCTGACGTTTTGCTTCTCAGCCGGCCGAAATATATACTCCCTCCTTAATATCCTATTCCTAAAATACTAGGAATATTATTTATTTTAATTTTTCTAAATACATAACTTTTGCTACGTATCTAGAAATACTTCCTTCGTTCTGTAATACAAGAAATTCAAACGTTCAAAATTTATCTTCAAATACAAAGCATTGCAGGCACATTCGGATTGATTATCATTTAATTCTTTTTATAATTAACAAGATAAGGGTGGCTAATTAGTGGATTATTACTGTAATTAACAAGATAAGAGAATTATAAGAGTGGTTGATTAGTGGATTATTAATGATTAGTGGATTATTAAGTTACTTTTTATCTGCAACTACCACTAACTTAAGGTACATGCTTAAGAGCAAGGAACTCCTTCTTTTTGAGCTTCATTAATCCGGAAGGAATGTGGTGACTTCTAAAGTTAGTCCTGAATTCCTCCCAGGTAATGCCATTAGCGTTGGCATGGGTGGTGGTGTAAGCATCCCACCAATCTGCAGCTGGCCCTTCCAGGCGTCCTGAAGCATACAGGACCTTCTCCCTGTCAGAACACTGGGTGATATTCAGCATCTTCTCCACGGTTTTCAACCAGTCATCAGCATCTAACGGGTCTGGAGAATGTGAAAACGTTGGGGGCTTGTGGCTTATGAACTCCCTGTGCCTATCCCTTGGCGGCGGCTGTTGCTGGTTGTTGTTGTTGTTGTTGTTATTGTTCAGCTGAGCTTGTAAGGCTGCCACGGTGTTGGTCAGTCCGGCGAGAAGCTGAGTCTGGGCTGCTAGAAACTGCTCCATCCCTGCAGGTGCTTGCTGATTCTGTTGCGGAGCGGGGTTGGGATTGCTGCTGTTGTCCCTGTGACGAGGCACTGCGGGACGGTCAACTCCTGATCCGGACCTGGTGTTTACCATCTGAGCGTTAGAGACAATGGATTTAGATATGTGTGTGAAGGAATAACTGAGAAAGATAAAGCGACAAGATATAAAAATAAAACAGATTCTATTAGCTCCGTTAAATTAGATGTGGCCGTTAGAAGAAGTGTCCAAAATTACTGAAAAATTACCAAGTCGTAACTTATTAAATTCGTAAACCAACCCAACTGGAATCACCTCAATCGGACTTCTATATCTCGGGTTTCAAAATTAACAAGCTGATAGTGTCGGTCGACAGTTTCAGATTCTGATTGCTCTACTAATTCGCATACATCTCCCAGAAAGATCCTCCAAAAATTCTGAAACATTTACAGAAATTGACCCACAAAATTCTGGAACTAACCCCACTGATTTCATGTCATTTGGACTTCTGTAGATCGAGATATAAATAAAAAAGTACTGACGTGTCAATTAATGTCGAGAACAGAATGAACATCGCTTAGCTTGCATGATAGATAGATTTAGACAGATGGTAGATCATGATTAAGAAAGATTAGAAGCTGATTTAGAACAGAGTTAAAACCCAACTAAGCACTTTTATTACTAAGACCGGTATCGTGTGGCAATTACCCAACATACCGCACTCATTACAAAGATCCAACTCAAACATGTAACACAAAACCAAGCATCTAAGTACACTTTAACTAACACACTCGAGCGACGTCTAACAATTACAAGAATTTTAAGCTAAACACTCCTAACTCCTAGAGATCTTCTGCGGCGGCGCCGGGCGAGTCGTAGCGGGGACGCTTAGGTGACGGCGACGAAGCGGGAAAATCAGCATCCTCTTGTGGCGGCGGTGCCCCCGTTGCGGAAGCCACTAGCACATCTCTCTCCCACCAAACTTCATGAAGCTCCCGTTGAAGCTCAAAGATGTGGTTGTTTGCTTCATTCAAAGCGGTGAGAGTTGCCGACAAGTACTTGCGAAGAAAATCCATGGCCATGTCAACTCCATCATGAGTCGCTATGAAGGTTCTTGCTTCTCCACTAGCTCTGAACAGAAGGAACCGGCGATATGTGTACTGTAGCCGTGGCCGTTCCTTGTGGGAAAGGACCTCAAGTACCCTCCTAGCTGCCTCGGCGATGCCGGACTCCATGGTCCTCCTCGTCGCCACATCATGATGAACAACCATCACCTCCCATCCTCTTTCGTGCTCTTCACGAAGGACAACCTTCACCTCCCAAAAAGTGGGATAGCGAGGGTGGGTGAACCGAGCACACTTGTAGATAGGCCTCATGCTATACCCCAAGTGATGACAAGTCCACCTGAGTATGTTGGCCATGTGCACTCCTTGGCTATAGTCTTCCTTCACCCACTTGATCCATCTCTCGAGCTCGGAATCTGCTTCGGGCTCTTCATCCGATAAGTCGATGACCGGTACGGGCGCCGGGGCTGGTGCAGGTGCTGGCGCCGGTGCTGGTGCCGGTGCTGGTGACGATGCGGTCTCCTGCTCCACGGGCACGGCGTCCTCGTCAGTGTCATCCCCGGGTGCTGGAAGTAGTATTCTTCCTCTTCCTCCTCGTCCCTAGGCTCCATGGGTTGATATGATGCGATGCCATGACGCGGGGGACGGGTGCTCTTGCGTGCTGTCAACCGGGTGCGAGCCATCTAACAGAAAGAAAGAAGAAAATTTTTAGAATAAAATTTTGAACGAACCAAGATAATAATAAAAGATCAAAATAGCAACAAGGATGAGACAAATCAAGTTTAGGAATAATTAAGTAGATTTAAATTAAGAAAAGGTAGGAATGGCTACTAGATTATTATAATCCTTAAATACGACCATTTTCTAACTAGGCTAACGTCCTACAGTCAACACGGCTCTGGTACCACTTTTGTCACACCCGATTTTGAGGACAAAATCGAGTGCATTAAATACATGTACGTCAGGATCAAGTTACACACATGTACGACAATAGTGAATAACAATAGTGCGCCAAAATCGAGTCCAAATCTCGGTTAGAGATATTGAGCATTTCCGTCCTAGAGTTACGGACCCCCAGACACGAAGTTTTCTAGACGTAAGAATCAAATTATTCTTTCAAATACTTTATTAATACGTTACATTCTTTCATTTAACTAGTTTTTTCACAACAGTGACTGTCAAGTTGGCTTCGCCGTGCGGCTGCTTGTTGTGGTTGCAGGACTGCCACGACGCTAGACATGCACGTTCCATCCCCACGCGAAGGAGGCGTTGGTTCGTCCGGGCAAGGCCCGTCAGGGTCCAAAGTAATTGCATCCGAGGATGAGGACGATGACGACGATGACCAGAGGCCCGACGAGCTTGGCCCGTCTCAGCTCCACGACACTCCCTTGGCTCAGCCTACACAGATTGTAGGCACTAGACTACGTCGCCTACGTTCTCCTTACACTCCAAGCACCGACGTCCTTGGTCACAAGGGTAAGGGTAAGACTAGGAGGCAGTAAGGGTACTTATTGCGGACTTTGTGGTACATGCTAGTGTGTATATGGACTACTGTGTACATGAACTTTCATTATTTGACTATTGTGTATGTGGACTTTCATTATTTGACTATTGTGTGTATGAACTATTAGGGATTTTTATTATAAACTTTGTGGATGTTCATTATCAACGGACGTTCATTGTTAACTATTCTGTACTTTCGTTGTAAACTATTATGGATTTTTATTATGAATGTGCCATATGCTTGTATGTTTGTATTTATGTTAACTATTCATCTCATAATTTTGTATGGATTGCATCGAAAAATAGGGGAAATTCTGCCGAAATTTCACTAAGAAGTACCCTTTTCATTTTCTGCGGAAATTTCACTATAGAGTACAACTTCGAAGTGCATTACATCGCAAAATAAACATAGGTCGTCGACGTGACTTGCATGCCCATACTTAAAGTGCATCATTACATGACAATATAATAAAAATCTCACAGTAGACAATATTGTTCATAAATAAACCATAGAACTAAAAACTAATTATGACTACTGAGTGCAACGAGGCCACTTTCTCTTCCTTAAGGCATCAGTATTCTCCTCAATCACTACTTTCGCTCGGCATGCACGCTCAAGCTTCTTCTCCCTCTCCTCCCTATTCGCAGCAACACGCCTCCTTTCCTCCTCTTCCTTGTGCTCCTTTTCTGGAGCCTCCTCTCTAAGCCTCTTCTCCATCATCTCCTTCCTCTCTGCATCCCAGCGCAACATATACTCCATCTCCTCCTTGTCTTCAGGATTGATCTCAGTGTCGATCCATTGCTCAAAATCACATAGCGGTGGAGGGGTCTACAACAAATGCAATTGTTAGAAAACAAAAAAAATATGAACAATAATTATAAGACAACAACAATTCCTTACCAACTTGTTAATACGGCGCTGACGAAGTGTAGGTTCAAACGTAAAGTTGGAACACATCCAATACCTCTGCCTATACGTGTCATGTTCATCGGATTTGGCTACCTTGCAAGGATCGCCGCAAGCACATAGGCACTGGAACACCACTAGTCAGAGGTAATGTATCGAAGGCATTTTCGGTCAGCTTGGCACCATAACTACAATTTAGTTTATATCGTTGTAAGAATCGAACGCACTTAACAATAAACCTACAATTAAGGTTTTTCATTTGATCCACAACAATGAGCACATAACATAACTACGTGCGCTGGAGTTACCTTGGTTTCCTAGTTCTTTTCCACGCCTCGGCATCCTACAGTTGCATGAAACCCTAAGTTAAAAAATACAATTAATATATAGCGAATCGATGTGAAAAAAAAGCTACGAGGGAGAGAGGATACCTTGCTCTTCAAGATCCACGGATCAAATGAAAGTTTCCTAGGTTAAAATATCGATTCGTAGTCTAGGGCGAAGTGGGAAGAGTAAAAACCTGAGAGGGAGGAAAAAGAGGAGGAGGAAAGTTCGACCAGGAAGGAGTGCGGGGCTTATGTAGGAGGCTTGCCGCCGAGGTCTATGGCGCCAAGGCTTGACGCCAGCCTAGCGCCGAGCCTCAGTCGCGCCAAGCGTCAAGCCTACGCCACGTCAGCTGTCCGGTCAGCGGTGACGGCTCGACCTTGGCACCAAGACGTTGTAGCTTGGTACCGGCCATCCTGGCACCAAGCTAAGGGTCCATTTTTTGAAATTAGTTTCACCATGAGTCTATTTGTGAAAAAATTTCGCGAAAAAGGCTAAAATAAAAAAAAGACGGCCCATTTGAGCCTGGAGCCGGGCTATCTTTTGTCCGATGAGACTCCTCAGTAGTAGATGTAGTTGTACTCACTGAGACGTGGATCCGGCCCACGCGTCTTCCCTTTTGTCTCCCCGACTCCCCCTCAGGCCTGCCACTCTGCTTGCAACGGCCGAGTCGAATGCGAGACGGGAACAGATAGCACGCCGCGGCGCCGCGATGGAAGCCTCGTCCTTGCCGATGCTCACCGCCTCCCGCTTCCTGCCTCCGCCTCCGCCGCCGCCGCTGCTGACGCCGACATGCCCCCGGCAGGCCGTCCCCTTCGTCCGCGCGGCCGCGCGGACACTAGAAGCGCCGGAGGCGCCCAAGCCCCAGCGGCCGTCCCCCAGGCGCAGCGCCGTCGCCGAGGTCAAGGCCTCCTCCGACCCCGTAGCCGCGCTCAACAGGTACCCCCAAGCACCGTTCGTTGCTGTAAACTTTCAACTCCCAAGAATTGTCCGTATCAGTTGTGGACTACGCGATTGGTTTTTCCTACTAAATGTGGGTACTAAAATTCGCAGGCTCTGCTTCCATTGGTAGAGAGAAGATAAATGGGATGTTAGGATGGGTTCAGTCACTAGTTCCTGCTTGATTTTAATTGTAATTGAACCATGAATATTACGCCCTCGTTTGCAGGTTCGAGGATGTGCTGCAGACACAGGACTGCAACATAATCCTGCGCCACTGCGGAGACACTAGGCGCTGGGATGACCTCTCTAAGGTAGTGTTCAGGGACTTCACATCCTCTTTTTAATGTATGCTCTCGGTCTAGCGAGGAGAGTTGCCCATAGCTAAACAGCAAGCCGCTGAACTTTGTGTGTTTCAGGTCTTCGAGTGGATGCAGGAGCGCGAGATGACCAACGCTGCATCTTACAGCAGTTACTTCAAATACCTTGGACTGAGCCGTGATCCCGCGAGGGCGCTGCAAGTGTATGGTGCCATCCAAGACTGCACGATGAGGGTTCACGTCTCTGTCTGTAATTCGGTTCTCGGGTGCTTGGTGAAGAATGGGAGGTTTGACAGCAGCTTCAAGCTCTATGACGAGATGATACGCGAAGGGCTATCACCTGATCCATTCACCTACAGTACTGTACGGGACTATGACCCTTTTCTTTATCTGTCAACATTGTGATATGTAGGACATAGCTTTTGAAATAGCTCTCTTGTATCGTCCAGCTGCTATCAGGGTGCGTGAAGTTGAAGCAGGGTTACACGAAGGCAATGGGATTGATCAATGAGATGAAATCCCGAGATCTTCAGATGGATAGTGTAATATATGGCACTCTTCTGGCAATATGTGCATCTCATAACTACTGTGAGGAGGCTGAAGTATATTTTCAGAAAATGAAAGATGAAGGCCATAGTCCTAATCTGTTCCATTACAGCTCCCTGTTGAATGCATATTCAGAAAATGCTGATTATGGAAAAGCTGAGCTGTTGATGAAAGATCTGAGGTCCTCTGGATTAACACCAAATAAGGTCATTTTTCTTATTCTTGTTCAGTGGTCCTTTATTAATAAGCTAGAATGTATATGCTTCCTGATATGCCGAAGGATATTCTTACATCAAGTGGGGGAAGTGTCTGCAAACCCATCTAGTTTCTACCATGATTTACTGTTTGCTACATCATCAGTTGAGTGGGACTTGGCTGACCCGCATTAAAGTTGCATGGAGAGCACTGGTGCTCCCAATTGTTTCTAAATAGCCTCTTCACATTGCAATCATCACCTGCTTCTTTTTTGAACTCCTATACAGCTATACCTGTACTCGAGGAGTTCACCTTGAATATTTTGGAATTTTCATCATTCGTTCAACAAAAAGTTTGTGCTAATATTGTCATTCTAGTACCATCTAAATTATATTACACTCGCAGGTTATGTTGACCACTTTGTTAAAGGTGTATTCTAAAGGTGGTATCTTTGAGAAGGCTAAGGACCTGCTAGCTGAACTGGAAGCCTCAGGTTTTGCACAGGATGAGGTAAAACATGGGGTCTCACACAGGAATACTTAACGTGCATGATTGCATGGTCCCTTAAATTGATCAGCTTTAGTTAATGCTTCAATTCATGTTATCATAATTCATTAATTCATTAATCCTTATACTGTGTCCAGATGCCATACTGTATATTGATTGATGGCCTTGTCAAAGGTGGGAAGATAGAGGAAGCAAATATGTTATTTAATGAAATGAAAGAAAAAGGGGTCAAATCTGGTATGGTATATAGCTGGATAACACATTAAATTCTCTCCTTTTTCTAGTTTCTCGTTGTAACTGTACATATATGATTCTTCGTAATATACTTTTCTGGGCTATAAATATTTCATTCCAGTGCCTTGTTCCTACCAATAGAATTAGATGGTTCACTGTGTATATGCTGACTAGTTGCAAATAAGCACATCAAATTTTATTTTAAGCTTCCTCTAAGAAAGTTATGCTTCATGGTTGTGTTAATTGCATGCTCCTGTAGTCCTGTTTAGTGCAATCTAGCTTTTGCACTTCGTGTTGTGTTGAGGAGTCTTAGGTGGCATAGTATGTGGTAATATAATAATTTTCTTGACCTTTGTACATGCACTCGCATGCAAATATCTTACTGGTCCTAGCATCAACTATTTGTTTCTTGTTGACATTTTCTGATCTGCTTATCTTCTGGCCACTGCAGATGGTTATGCATTTAGTATCATGATTTCAGCATTACACAGAGGTGGTCATCATCAAGAATCAAAACAACTTGCAAAAGAATTTGAGGCTGAGAATGCATCATATGATCTGGTTATGCTTAATACATCACTGCGCACTTACTGCAGCACAAATGATATGGAGAGTGTAATGAGGATGCTGAAGAAAATGGATGAATTGAACATATCTCCTGATAATATTACATTTAATACCTTGATAAGGTACTTCTGCAATGCAAAGGTTTATCACCTAGCATACAAGACGGTTGAAGATATGCATACAAAGGGTCATCAATTAAATGAGGTATTTTTGTTATCATACTGTTGATCTATTTAATGCATCATTCCTGAGTTGTATCCAAATTGAAGCTCCATGATCACATCCTTGATATTCTGTTCATTCTTGATTGGAATCAAAACTTTATTTATTTTCCTTGTATCATTTCCATTTGCTTGTTTTGTATTCTGCATGGGGATATAGTTACCTCTTTTATTTACAGAGATCAAGTGGGAATACACAACGATAGGCTTAAGTTTTTGTTATTTGATCGGTTAATCTTGTTATCATCTCAGTATTTGGAGCACAGTCAAATAGTTCTACATTATAGTATGTCTGAATATTTTCCATTGCTGACTGAACTGTTGAACCAAAATGAGTACACCTATCATTTTGAGTGAACACACTTGCAGAAGAGAGTGAGGGATAGTAATTGCACAATTTCCTAGAGCACGCTTCAAGTCAGCTTTTTATTGCAGAAAACCTATATGTAGCTGATAAAAAAAATTATAAATCTTCTCCAGGAGCTTTGTTCTCATGTAATGGTACAGCTAGGAAAAGCAGGTTTTCCTTCTGAAGCATTTTCTGTGTATAACATGTTGAGGTACAGTAAGAGAACAGTACGTAAATCTCTTCATGAGAAGGCTTTAGGCATCTTGGTTTCATCAGAACTTCTCAAGGATGCATACATTGTTGTTAAGGTAATAAAATATTACTCTTTTCGGTCTTTTGGCATTTGCTACTGCAATCTGCTTTGTTTATTCTTGTGTCCCCACTAAGCATATCAAATTGAGCAGGACAATGCTGAGCTGATTTCTCCTTCCTCCTTGGAGAAGTTTGCTAGGGCTTTCATGGTATCAGGAAATATAAATCTAATTAACGATGTCATGAAAGCCCTAAATCGCTCTGGGTGGCGTATCAGCCAGGTGATGCTTCTGTACCTGTAGTATGTCCTTTGGTACCTGTTTGGAATTTAATACAGATTTCAAAACAGTATAATTATACTAGATGGTTTGTTTTGAGGCTCTGAGAGTCCAAGTATACCCAAAAACTAAATGTTTTAGTTAACCAAAGGCTTATGCTATCGGATACTCTGAAAGTACAATTACATGTCAAGGGCACAATTCTCATGGTATTATATGTTCCAATGTCCATCAATCTGGTTAAACCTTGCAGATTTCCACTCTTGACTCCTGGGTTTGGGCTCCAATATTTATTTATAATTCATGTCTGAAATTGGAATTCTTGTTTACAGTATGTCTTCTTTTAATATTTATTTATCAGACTTCTAGGAAACTTTTTGGTTGAAGATTTTTTTTTTTTGAGGAAGTGGTTGGGACAAGAATGCTACCATAATGTTTAGAGTATTGGACAATTCGCATTGAATTTCAATTTATTTTTTTAAAAAGTAACTTGTATTTGCGTCCTTGTAAGTGAATACACGCCTAGTATTCTTACTAATGATGAAATGGTGTGGCTTTTACAAGCTTCTGCTACCTGATACTAGTAATTACAAGGTTCCCTACATCCTGAACTTAATGGGGCTTAGCAATACCATTGTTGCTCTAGCACTGACATGTTGAAATGGCTGCTGGGAATGAAGATCATAGAAATCAGTGTTTTAGGATCCCAGGACCAGGATAAAAAACATTAGCATGTCACTTTCAAGAAATTAGGTGGTTGGGAATAACTGGTGTGTTTTTGGTTTTTCTGAAAACAGTGATAAGTAGGCATTTTCTTACCACGAGGATTTTAAAATTCCATGCATAAGAGTTTGTTGCTTCAGACTTCATCACAATGTTTGGTACATTTTGTCTTTTCTGGGTTTCTTTTGGTAGCTTGCATTTATTGGCTGATCAACGACCAGCCTATACCTTCTCCTGGACCCAGTCTGAGTGTGTTCCTCAGGACCAGGTCGGGAATAGTTTTATAGCATGTATTAGTTTTCAGGTGAGGCTCATGATTTAACTTTAGTAGAGCAAAAAGCTCGCCAAAGTTTAAGCTTCCATATTTTTGTGACCTTCCCCAACTCCCCATTGTATACCCAACATTGGATCTTCGTTTCATCTTCTGGATGGCAAAATTACCTATCCGCTTTGTTGGCCAATGGCATTCCCCAAGTTGTTTCTTCCTGCCTAAAGTTGTCCTGTCCTGATTTCTGGTATAATAATCTAGAAAAATGTGTCCTCTACTTATTTTTTTCCTTTTCTTCAATAGATTAAACAATCTTACTTTTGGAGAAGAGAGGTTAGTGATGCTTCTTTCCTTTTTCTGATGCATTCCTGACAGTGATGATGCACTGATTAGTTTTTTAGGGAACTTTTTTATTACCTGTAAAGTCTGACATGAACTGTTCTGTAGAACATAAAATGGATCTTTTACTCTATGTTCTTTTGAATTTGATTGCTTCTTTAGCTCTTGTTGTGTGATAATTTTTTGATAATACGATTATTCCCAGAATGCTGGTTGTTTGTAATTTTTTGCCCACTGCAAAATTTTGTGGTTTGGGCTTTGGGATTCATGTTTTTGGCTGGTCAATTTGGCCTGATGCTGCCAAGTTCTCATACTTCAGACATGCCTCGGGCAATATTGTGCTTTGTCAGGCCTGTCCTGACCCCACATATGAACATTTATAGCAAGCATGCTAATTTAGTCTTCCTTTCAATGCTGCTGAACACAATCGTTGCATTTACAGGATATCTTTGGGAGAGCAATTCAGAGATACATCCAGAAGCCTGATAAAAAGCATCTACTGCTGTGCCTCTTGGACTGGATGACTGGACAAGGCTATTCTGTAGACTCATCATCAAGGAACTTGCTTTTGAAGAATGCACAGCTTTTTGGCCAAAAACAACTGATAGCAGAAATTCTTTCTAAGCAGCAGACAGCATCAAGGACCATTGGACAAAGACACAAAAAATGATTAAGGAAAGATTTTGTATATATAATTTGTTCATATCCACCCAAGAACCTCCTTCAATAAGCCACAATTGTTTGAGGATCAATTTACTGTGCTCAGAGTCGTCGTTCAGATGACAAGGTATCAGCTATCGCCGTCGTGTGCGGATGTGCCTAAGCTCCGGCAACTGACTTCCATTAGAATTTCAGATTATGGTATGTGGTATAAGTCTGCACATAGTGAATCACCCTGAGTTCATTCTCCTTAACTTGTGCTATGTCTACTGTGGCCAGGAACTTTCCCGTGAGACATGCTTGTTCCACAGCAATCCACCTGGGAGTGATGGTAGTATAGGCCATGCTTGAAATGATGTGTAGGTTAGATTATAGATTGTCTGATAAGCTTACCAAGTATCCGCAACATTTCTTTGTAGCTACAGCAGAGAATGTCGGTTTATATCTACAGCAGAGAATGTCAGATTATATCCACAGCAGATCGGGAATGTCAGTTTATAGCTACAGCAGAGAATGTTGGCTTGACTTTAGCGGATTGTGCTTGTTGAAGTCACTGTACATGGACCTAGAAAGCTGCGCACAGATTTAGATTTGTTAACTACATATATTTTGTAACCAGTCCTGAACATGGAATGGACAGTTTCCTGAGCAATGAATGTAAGATGGATTAACCAAACATACAAATGGAGTTAATGGGATTTTTTGGTCATATGCTACTGTTATACCAGTATTACGTGAACTCAGATTCAGGGGGAAAAAACTTCGCTATCCTTTAGTTTCTTTTGATTGGATTTGGAGCATCAGAATACCTCATGATTCATGAAACCAGATAAGCATGTTTTGATCCAGATTTTGAAGACACTTCATTTGGAACATGGCATTTCATCTGGTTATTGCACTGGCTCTGTGGGTCATTATATCCCAATGAAAAGCTTTATAAAAGCACAAACAAAATCCCAAAAAGAATAGTAGATTTAAATATAAGAGAAGGGCATTAGAAAAAGAAAAATATTGGACATCCAAATAAATTCCAAGGGAAGGAAAATGTAATAGTACTCGCGGTCGCATTGTCCCAATGACCAGTTCCTCCATATATGGCGTGTTATGGGATCTATGCCAATTATTGTTGAGTATTGCCACAAAATTTTGTAAGGACTACAAATTTCAGAAAGTAACCAGTGTGCTGCCTTCCATCACTAAACTGCTTATTGGAGATAAGATGTTGATTTGAGATTTGGCTTTTTATCATATGCAAGCACAACGGGGAAAAAAAATCAATTTGCCTGCTGGAGTTTATGCCTTCTAAAAATGGAGTGGACACACTGGAAGTCGACACTAGCTAGGTCATGCTAAACCAAGTTTCTTAGAGGATCCTTAGTTATCTTTTCCTGTTATTTGTAGGATATTGCCATGTGAAACTATAGCCTCCTAAACTGCTCTCCTTTTGCAGGTCAGGTAAATTGCAATAATGCATAGACATGCAAGGTTTATCTCCATCATCAAGAGGTTCGAAGTTCTTTGTCCTCATCACTGAATCGGTGCCACTGTTGAGGTGAACTTGGAGAAAGAACCGTGCTTGAGTTTGACAAAATTTATTCTCTGATGGTTACATAAGATGTCGTTTTTAGAGATGCGTCCGTGGCACGAACTGATAAACAGTGACGTGAATATTTTTGCTCTAAGGCTGAGGCCGCAGAGTATATTTTCTTATTCACACATCCCTTTCGTCTTGAGTTGAGATATTCAGTTCATGGTTGGCTGAATGGTGGGGACTCTATGATTGAGCTTACACTAACCACCATCTGCAGGATCTTTTGGATAAAAATCATCCAATCAGTTTTCGAGTCCAAACAATTCGAGCACATAAGATTCCTGTCCTGTGCGTACAGTTTTGACCAGTTTTGCGGAATCTTGTTGCGTGTCTAGGCTTCAAAACTATTTCCCCCATTTGTTTGTCCTCTATCTCCTTGCAACGATGATTTTATCATCCCTGGTAACATGCAGTCTTAATCTTCCTTGCAAGTAGCACCGAAAGAACAAGTTCATTGCATCCAGACATAATTGCAGTGCACAAAGTCGTCATACTCAGCTATATTCATTGAGTGGGACATCCTTTTTTGTGTTGTTGCAGGGAACAAGATTTTCAGGTACCAGAGCATATCACATTGGGTTCCCATCTAATTTCCTATGCTTTAGTCATTATCTTCAAAAAAATCAAGCAGCACCTATCATTGACTGAAACGATGATCTGTTTCACCAGAATATCAAACAAACAAAAAGTACAGGAGCAAACATTGACAATATTTCCCTGAAATATTATGGAGCATGCCAGTTCCTTTTTCTTGCTATTGTTTGGCTCTGGACAGTTAATAAATTTGCGCTGAGGCCACTATCTGAAGAACAAAGATAGAGGGAGACAACAAACTTGGGGTAAAGGACTGACATTCAGTCAAAAGTTTTGTGATACTAGTTTGAGAAAACCGTACTTCAAAATTTTGGAGCAAATTATGTTTTGAGTTCCTTGTGGACCTTTTCTATTTCACGGTCCACTTAACCCACTGAAGGAAAACTCTGTTTTTAACCGGCCAATTGCGACTCTTGCGTCCCTGATAAGATAAACCACGCGAGAACATCCTTATCAGAGTGTACAAATCACCAAAAAGAAAATGGGGTACAGAATCAGCAGGTATGCAGGTGAGGATCAGCACAAGACGGAAGAGGCCAAGGCCTTCGTTCTCAATCCATCGCGGGCCCATGACAGCTCGTCCACTTCTCTAATCTCTAGTGTTTATTTTTTTCCCCCGAAGGGCGACTTTCAGTTTCGTCCCCCTTGAGTAACCGGTGTTACCATCTTTCTTTCTTCTTTTCTTCAATCGTGTCACTGTCAATTGCCGTCATTTGGTCTATTCTCGGTGGTCAAGTGGAGGAATCTCACAAGCAATCCCATCCATAGGGAGGAAATGGTCGCCAGCCAATGGGATCGCCTTCTTGTGTGACTGACTTGTGGGCCCGGTGCAGATGCGTTCACTTTCAATTGGGAGAATCTCACTAGCGGTTTATTGTGGTGCGCAACAGCGCAATGACACGCAATGCAGTGAAAGCTAAGTTATTGTTGCTATCGCTCTACACGGACTGACGGACAAGCTTATGCAGCGTCCAGTGGTGTAGGCCTGCTAAGGGGTTATTCACCCACCCCGCCCTACTTCATAATTCTATTATCTAAACCCAACCCGACCCGTTCCACTAATTAATATAACACATAAATTTGGTATATAAACCTATGAGTTTATATAAGCTTCATGTTCACACCTTAAAATTTTAGAGAAATCGACTGAAATTTGCCGGAGATGAATCAGCTTATATATGGAGCCCGCGTCAAGAGCCGGACCTTAAAACTAAAATCTCACTTTCACACATTAAAATTTTAGAGAAATTGATCAAATTTTGCTAAAGACAATCCGCTAGTTTTGTACAGTTCGAGAGCCGAAATTAAACCTATGAACTAAATCCATACAAACTAAAAAAGAACCACTTCCAATCCGACCCAACCTACCCCAACCCATTAGATACTCAAACACACCTCATGTCACAACCCGTCATATAAAACATATTTCAACCCGCCCCATTAGCAGGTCTACAGTGATAGGCGAATCTGACTCTGAGCTCCACCGTACCAATGGCAAATAGGAGGCAACAAGCACGGAATTGACTGGGAATTCTCAATTATTTGCCGTTCAATTGGTCAATATTCTTTCTATAGTTTTCTATGCAAAAAAAATATTTAAAGTTTTCACGAAAGTGTGTCAACAGATTGCCGTGGAGAATACATTATTGAATCAGTGCGTTGTTTGCAATATTTCCAACATACAACTAGAGGAAATGGACGGAGAATCATTGTTAGTTTTTTAGCCTTTTGGTCTTTTTACCGTACTATATTCTCAATTAAAATTTCACAAAATCATTGTTAGTTTCTTAGACTTTTGGTCTTTTTACCGTACTATATTCTCAATTAAAATTCCAGAAATCACATCTAACACTAATTATATGGTGAATAGCTTGTCAGTTCCCTCTTCTTTCTTTTATAAATTTTTTTTCCTTTTGGATGTTAGAAGTTCCTACTCTTAAGTCCCGAACAATACATGCTGCAGTCCTAGAAAATTTCAACCTATGCAAAACAACTAACTGATGATACTATTTTTTTTCTTCCTTCCTTCATTTCTTTCTTTCTTCAATGGCGTTAATCAGCTACTATCATTGCAATTGGGTCTTCTCCCTGCTTAGTGCGGTGAGGGGAACAATCTCACAAGCAACTCCATTAATAAAAGGAAATGGTAGCAAGTGGAATAGATGACGGGTTTGTGGGGCCCAACGTAGATGAGTTCACTCTTGAGAATAATCCTCACTGGAAGTTCATTGTGATGTACAATGACGCATGATGATGAAAGCTGAGTTATTTGCTACTTCGTTTAAAATTGCATGTTGTTTTAGTTTTTCTAGGTTCATAGATATTATTATGCACATAGATAGTACATAATAATATCTATGAACCTAGAAAAGTTAAAACAACTTACAATTTGGAACGGAGGGAGTATATATTACAATACTGGGACATACTATACATGTGCATATGGCAATGCTACTCTCTCTTTCTCCCTTACAAAATGTTTGTTCTAAGTTAAACTTCTCTAATTTTTAACCAATTTTATAAACAACACACCATTATCTGCAAGACTGCAACATCAAATATGTTTCATTAAATCTACCATAAAAATGTGTCTTTATACTTCATTTATTTCCTATTGTCAAAACCAACGAGTGGTCTTGCAACATGTTATTCTCATCTAGTAATTTCTAAAGACAAACCACCAACGAACGGAAGGAGCATCTTACAGTCCTAAATTTAAAAACAAACTACACAAACCACCAACATTATGCTACAATTCTTTTAATTTTAATTATCTTTTTTTAAGAGAGAAGGTGCCGAGAGTCGTTAGACTTGACTACAAATCAAAAGCAGGAATTCTTGATTGCTGAGGGGTTGGCCATCAGACCTCGGCGTGTCGCCGTCGTCCAAACTGGTAAGAGCACGTACCATTTTTACGAAAAAATCTCTCAACTCAGCCGAGAGACGGGTGCGCCGTCTCCTCGTAAAGGGATGACGGGGGCTCGTGCTCCCAAACCATATTTAATCATCTTAATTTATGAGTTTATATAAGAATTAATTAGCTTGCAGATAACCTATTATATAAGTTATCTGTATTGCTAACCGGCTAAACTGAGGAACGTGCTCTAAGGATTGCAGCGATGCAGCGGCTGACGTTTCAACTGAGAGAGCTCCCGGCTCCCGGCTCCCGGCGGCGTGGATAGCGACGCGGCAATAAAAGGCGAGCAGGGGTAACCTGGGCCGCACCCGCACCCTTCCGTGATACCGACGCCCGTCGTGGGCCGGCGGCGGGAGTACGCTGGCGCCGTCAGCGGGGCCCATTGCGGGTCTGGGCCCACACGTCAACCGCCGCACGGTGAGGTGTGAGGAAATATCTGGAGCGGCCGTCTTGGCGATCTGCTGGCCCGTCGTCGGACACCTCGGATTCGGGTCGGATGTACGGTCGCCGACTCGCCCGCCCCGTCGCTAAACCAGCGGCGATCCGCGCGCCACGTGGCAGCGGCCTTGGCGCCTGGAGATTCCGTGGACCCGTTCTTCTTCAGGCTGCGTGTGAACCAAATCCGTCCTGCACCGTCACTATAAATTTAATCGGCTACGTATGGAGTGTACTACCATTAAATTAATTTTAGCAGTATCACGTCGATATTCGGGTGCTAATTAGGAGGACTAAATATGAACTAATTATAAAACTAATTGCAGAACCCTAGACTAATTCGCGAGACGAATCTATTAAACCTAATTAATCCATCATTAAGCCTAATTAATCCATCATTATCAAATGATTACTGTAGCACCACATTGTCAAATCATGAACTAATTAGGTTTAATAGATTCGTCTCGCGAATTAGACTCCATATGTGCAATTAGTTTTGTAATTAGCTTATATTTAATACTCCTAATTAGTATCAAACATCCGATGCGACATGTGCTAAACTTTAGCGGGTGGCCTCTAAACACCTCCATAGACTGCTTGATCGTCGGTGCGCAAAAAGGTCACAGGGACGCTTCCCTTTCACTACTCCTGCAGCCTGGATGGAAATATGGAATGATCACGATCCCTATGTTTTGGAAAAAGATAAATCAAACAAACTGCTATTATGTTTTAAAATTTAGGTCATTTTAATTTTTTTAAAGTTAAATTTCTCTAAAATCGGTTCCTTCTAAATTCACCTCCTCTAGCTGGTAGGTGCATACGTACGTTGTTGTGTGTAAGCGCATGATCCATATACGGGGAGAGAGAAAGCTAAGCTCAATTGAATTAGCAAATTATAATCAATAATGCAAGAAAAAGTACAAGGAAAGCAAAAGTAATAAAGTACATTGGCCTACTCTATTCGTTCAAGAATCAAAAATTAGTTGAAGTGCATTGGATTAATTGCTTTCTGCTGGGAGCTAAAGAAATAAACCTTCCCTTTATGCGTCTTGTAAGCCGTGGGGTGTTACTAAGGGTTTTATGATCATTAAATCATAGCCACATCAGTAGTTTTGCTAATATGGCAACCTAATTATGAGGAGAGAGGAGAGGGAAGCTTCATCCTCATGAAACCCACCTGGCACAATTACCTGGTCCTATGAAATCCAATAAAAATTGCATTGAGGATGTTATAGTTTCATCGCAAAACACATTTGATCATACCTCCACACAAAAATTAAATGCTACAGGTTGTCTATAAAACTGTGCAATGAAACTATACATTGAGTGATAGTTTCATTTCATTGAAAAGATGACATGACAATCTTGGTAACAGTGTGAGGAAACTATGCACCGAGACTGGCCTAAAGATGCAAAAATTCAAGAAATCCAGTCTTAGTATACAGTTTTACTGCACTGTTATAAGACTAAAAACTAGGTAACTGTGCTTGTTGAGCGTTATTGGAAATAAATTCTTCTCACACATGATGAAACTCCTCTTCTCTCTTCTCATAAAAGGGCGTTGCTAGCGCCCGGACATCTGATGGAAAAATTTCCCATCGGATGCTCTATTGGTCCATCGCAACATCAAAAAATAATATCTGCAAGATAGAAAATAAACGTTTGGAACATAGAAAATCACCGTTTGCAACATCAAAAAACATATGCAACATCTAGATCTATTTTGCAACATCCACATGAAACACTTGCAATATCCTTTTGAAACATCTGAAACACTTGAAACGTACGCTTGCAGCGACGCCGTGGGCCAGCGGTAGCTCACCGTCTTCGCCTTCCAGGCCGTCCTCTTGGCTGCCGCTCGGCGCTCCACCTCGCGACGTCCCTGCGCAGCAGCCGCCTGCCGCTCCTCGCGCTCCACCCGCTCTTGGCCTGAGCAGCCGCGGGCCTCCTCCCGCTAACCCTCCTCCTCACCGCGTGAGGGAGCGGCACCGGGAGAGCGGCAGCCCGCCGCCCCTAGCCGCTTCCCCACGGCCCGCGTCCGGCGCCCTTCCCCCGTCGCAAGAGTAGCAGCTGGCGCTAAGCCCCTAGCGCCTGGCCTGCCACCATGACCTCGCTGCTTGCTGCTCTTGGGGTAGAGTTGGGGTAGAGTGGTAGGCCATGGATAGCTGCGCCTAGCGAAGGAGCCGGCGGGCCAAACGGATAAGGAGAGAAAGAACATGAAGAAAAATAGCGGTTGCAAAAATCAACTCGAGAAGCTACTAGTTGGCAGGTTGAGTGGTGGACCCGCGTCCGATTTATTTAGCAAGCACCGGACCTGAGCTTAGCATTTCCGCTCACAAACTTCTACCAAATCAGCAAAATTGCTGATGTGACATAAAATTTAATGCCTTGATACTACTAACAAGCACGGGTGAACGTGCATACGATTCGTATTTGGCTCACTTTCCCCGCATTTGCCTCGGAGAAATAAGATTCATTCCACACTGACAACCAACATTTAAGGTAGAGAGATACACTCGTACGTGCAGCTGTTTTGAGAGGTACAGAGACCCATCAGATTTTCTAAAGTTTCACACTTACATACATACAAGGTTTTATGGTTTGAAGGATTCATGCCGTTTGCAATTTACAAGATTAACTATGTATTTGAGTTTGTGATACGACAGAAGTAAAATATTTTTTTGAGGAAGTAACAAAGGTAAAAAGAAAATATTACGAAGTCCATTCCGAAAAGAGTGAATTTGCAAAGAAGGGTGCCAATAAAAAGCCTAGTCATTGATTTGAGGATGGTTCTTAAAAGGATTTCGCAATGTTTGTAACAAAAGCTAGTCCATTATATGTATAGCTTTACAAAATTATACACTTGATTAATTAAGGCAAATTGCATCCGTGTACTTTTTCCGGTGCTTTTTAATCAGTGAGCATCCAGAAAGCGTGCACGTATGCACATGCCAAACGTCCCTCACACTCTACCTAAATTTCTCGTCCCACTTGCATTAGTGAACACCAAACAGTGATGACTCATACAGTCATACTAATAAACAAGTAAAAGTTCCGATCACAGATGGTCACTGCTGTTTGCTCCACTTAACCGAGATGTTTTACCACGTACACGACTTCATAACACGTCCATAACAAGCCAAGAGGCTCCCAATCCTTCCATCTAATTAATAAAAAGACACGGTAGGCAACCCTCGGTGTGGCGGGTGCGGCCACGAAGAGAGACAGCTGTCTCAGGGAGGGTCTGTTGCGAGCGAAAATATCGAGCTCCTCCAGCTGGTGATTGGCCGGCCGTTCGCGCAGGGTAGGGACTAGGGGACATAGGCGGTAGGCCCGTGGTAGGGACGAGAAATCTAGGACGAACAAACCGAGTGGTTGTGCAATCAGAGGGCACAGCTCGATCAGGTCTGTTCAGCATCATCATCATTCAGGAAATTTGGTAGTTTCGCGTACCGACTCTTCTTACGCCATTTCTTTCTTGTTTGGCTTCATGAAGAAGCGGAATATTCCTGCAAGCTAATGGCCTTTAAATGGTCCTTACAGATTAACTGATTTTTTTTTCCATTAAGACAATATCAGTTCTACATCCGTCTCAAAATACAGCTATACCCGCATTAGCACTAGGTCAGTCAAGCTTCTGACTCTGCCTCTACTAGCCACAAAATGAGGATACCATACTCAAAAGTTGGATTCCAGTAGATCACGATAACAATGGATCGGTGATGAGAAGACATTTTGCAGCAGAGGCGAGAATTATAATAGGTAAGAATTATAATAGGTAGCTCTCCTGTTGGTTCGTTTTAAAAAAAAATTATGGTTGCAATAACAGGATGTCCTCCCATGTTTTTATTTATTTTTATTTTTTCTTCATTCATTTTGTCTAAAATTCGTAGACCCGACGCGACGCGACCCGCCTCAGCGAGCATGCGGCCTAAGACCACTACCGGCCCACGTCGTCACTACCTTCCTCCCCGTATGCCCTAGCGCCGCTCTCCTGCATCATCTTTGGCAACTCCCGTCACCAGCGACCCTCCCCCGCGCACTAACCCAGCTCCGCCACTGACTCCTATGTCGCCTTCCTCCTCCAACTCCTTCCTCCCCTTTGCTTGCCCCCGCGCTGCCGCCAGCACCCTCCGCCGCCCTAACCTGGCTCCGTTGGGGAGCTCACCTCCAACCCCCACCCCCGCCTGTCCCTGACCCACTGGTTGTCTAGCTGCCGACCCCGGCCGGTGGTGTCCCCACCGCCACGCCGTGCCGCATCGCTCCGCAACCCGCCTCCGCCGCTAGGCCTAGCTGCGGCCCCCACCCCCTTTCTAAGGTCGGTGCCGCTCCCCCGGCAGTCCTAAACCCGAAGCCCGAATCCAGCGGTGGCGGCTCGAAACTCTAACATGAGAGGAGGAAGATAGGGGACAGGAGAAAGGCGGGAGGCTGTCGGACGAAGGGAGAGGAGGAAGAGAGAACTGATAGGTGGATCCCGCATATGCGATATTTGTCGTGTATGCGACATATAGTCATGGTGACTAAACTGTGGGGTAGAGGTGTGTAGTTTCGCTGAAAATGTGACCACCGCTGGGCTCCACTGCGCGTCCGTGGACCCACAGGAACGAAGCCTACGGCGCACGATAAAAGGAGACGTTGGAGGCTTCCTTCCCCCGGAACCCAACCAAAACCCCCCCTCTTCCGAACCAACTCCCAATTCCACTCGCCGCCTTCCCTCCGACGCCATGATGGCCGCCGCTCGCCTCCGCCTCGCGCTGCTGCTCTACGTGTTCATGTGCGCCGCGTGGGCGCGTCCCGGCCTCGAGCCGGCCATCCGCCTCCCGTCGGAGCGCGCGGCGGCGGCGGGCGAGGGGACGGACGACGCCGTCGGGACCCGGTGGGCCGTGCTCATCGCCGGCTCCAACGGCTACTACAACTACCGCCACCAGGTACGCGCCCCGACGCCTACCAGGAGATGCGCGCCGCGAGCTCCGATCGTCGGCTCGGCTGCGCGTAATTTGATTTCCTTGGTGACGATTTAGCTTTTTAATCATTCTTGCGCAGCATGTAGAACCCGATTCGTGTCATCCCCATTTGATTTTATACGGTTTGATTTGACAGATGATCATCCATAGTTAAAGCTAGAAAGATTTTTTTCCCCGCTGCCCATTCGGTGATGAGCACTGCCGTATCACTTTGAAAGCAGGCCCCACGAATTTAAGAAAGCAAAAAATTAGAGTTTCCCCCGTCCCGTCTGCTGTCTGCACCACCCGTTAGTAGTAATATCCTAGGAAGATTTCATGTTTTGGTCCAGCTCATTTGCCGTATGAACTGGATTCCGGTTCCTCTTGTTCAGCTTTTCTGTTTTCTCAGAATGAGAAATTGGCAAGTCCCCTCGGCCGTAGGTGATGAAATTTTGCTGACTTTAGGGGGGCCTACATGTCACCATCAGTGCTGCAGGGATCAGCAACCATCCTAATAAGGCCAAATCTGTACAAAACCATATATTTCTAGGAGTCCACAAACATGACGATTTGAATATTCATATTAATTGGACAAACAAGACTTGAATATGTTTGTTTTTACTAGGTGCTGGATGTCTGATTGTACAAGCATCATACGTCTGCCTTACGGTTGTGTTCCAAATTATCGTTAACATGATTTTTCTTTTCAAAATTACTTCCAACTTTGTGCTTAATGGAAAAAAGACATGGACCATAAGAAGTGCTGTATTTTTTATGACAAAGAAAGGTTATCTACTTAGCTTTTATTGGAACCTAAGACAAGTTCTTCTGGGAAATCAAACTTGCAGGCGGACATCTGCCATGCCTACCAGATACTGAAGAAGGGGGGACTCAAGGACGAGAACATCATCGTGTTCATGTATGACGACATCGCACACAGCCCAGAGAATCCGAGGCCTGGTGTCATCATCAACCATCCCCAGGGTGGCGATGTCTATGCTGGGGTTCCAAAGGTAACTCATATTTATTCCTCCAGTAAAGTTTACGCTAGTTAGGGATGTTCAGAATTACCTTTCTACTAAGTGGAGTAGTTGTGAAAAAAGAAAAGTTACATCGTGACAGTATTATAGTTTAAGTATTTAACCCCCAAAAATATGAACACCATCAAGTACTGCATTGAAAATGACAGAATGCCTAAATTTCCATCATACTGACATCTTTGGCCAATTTGTTCTGAACAAGAAAGGCTGTGATTTGGTGGAGATAAAGCTAGGACGACTTAATTATAATTGAAATTTTCTACATACTAATGTCAACATCTTTAGTACTACTGGTTACGCATCTTTAGTCTTACTTTTCCATCCATTTGGCTAAAATTACTCTGATTTGCACTGCAGGATTACACTGGGAGGGAGGTCAATGTCAACAATTTCTTTGCTGTTCTGCTTGGCAACAAAACCGCTGTCAGTGGTGGGAGCGGCAAGGTTGTGGACAGTGGCCCCAATGATCACATTTTCGTTTTCTACAGTGACCATGGGGGTCCTGGTGTCCTTGGTCAGTGCTCACAAGTCACAACTAATCATTCTAGGACTTCATTCAGATTAGTTAGTTTTTCACTTCAATCAGATAAGGTATCAGTACGTACATGTTTGTCGAACCAAAAACTGAACAGCTGTTTACTATGTCAAAAACTTTCAGGGATGCCTACCTATCCGTACCTCTACGGTGATGACCTCGTAAATGTCCTGAAGAAGAAGCACGCTGCCGGGACGTACAAAAGCCTGGTAACAGATCAGTTGTTTGCTCACTTCTGCTTTTGTAATGTTGTGATGCGTGAAGAATTCACTTGATCTGTATGCGGATTCTCTGATTCTCTCACCTTTTGCAGGTCTTTTACCTTGAAGCATGTGAATCTGGGAGCATCTTTGAGGGCCTCCTGCCGAACGACATCAATGTGTATGCGACCACTGCTTCAAATGCAGACGAGAGCAGCTGGGGGACGTACTGCCCCGGCGAGTCCCCAAGCCCTCCGCCAGAGTATGACACCTGCTTGGGAGACTTGTATAGTGTTGCTTGGATGGAAGACAGGTACTTGATTTTTTAAATATCTTTTTTTACTGCGTTTTCCTATTGTGAGATCTTGTCAGACCAATTCACATGTTGGGCCATGGAACTGAGTCTGTTTTGGTTTCACTCACATCAGGTAGTTAACATGGTACTTGATAAACCAATGGGTTAGCTAACATAGACACATAGTACTGTACGGATTTGCGATTTGGGAATGATACTAGTACCTGATAACATGACTACACCTCGCTGTCTTTGTTAAATACAGTCAGACGCAGAGGATATGCATATGTTGCACTGCACTACTTTTAGGTGCATATGCTTGACAAAAAAATTATAGATTTGCCCCACGATATGATATCTTACAGCAGTTGGTTTGGACCATGTGCTCTTTACTGAAAGAATAGGCTGAACATGTCAATTTGCACAATTCCCTTAAATAAGATAGAGAAGAAATCAAATACTAGTACCATGAGTCATCACCAGCTATTCTGCTTTCATTCTCAGCTGAGTCTACTTGTGAGCTTGGCCAAACTCTATATCAGACCAAGTTCAAATGCTGCAGCTCAACTGCAAAATTATGCATTCGACTAGGCCAGCTCTAACCTTTTTGTAGACTACAAACCTGATAACCTGATAACCATGGATCTAGACTCATTTTATTCTTTTGTAGTTCTTTCGTGTTTTATCATTCTGAAACATTTCGGCAAGTCAGAGGAGATTAGCTGCGCATATAATATCATGCATGTTCATATGTTCAAACTTTGAAGTGAGTTATAACCTTTCTCCATTTAGCTTATTTGAAATTTCTCAATCTTGACAGTGATTTCCACAATCTGCGAACTGAGTCTCTCAAGCAGCAATACAATTTGGTGAGACTTTCAAACTTGATTTGATAAAATCATCTTATAAGCTCGTTTCAGTATGTCTAACAATTAAACTTATTGGTTGATCAGGTCAAGGATAGGACATCGGTTCACAACACATTCACCTATGGTTCCCATGTGATGCAATATGGTTCACTGAACCTGAATGTGCAGCATTTGTTTTCGTACATTGGCACAAACCCTGCTAATGATGACAACAAGTTTGTGGAAGGCAATTCATTGCCATCATTCACAAGAGCTGTTAATCAGCGTGATGCTGATCTTGTTTACTTCTGGCAGAAGGTCTGTATATCGTGAGAAAGCAATTATTGTTTTCAGAAGATCTCTTTACTTCATTCATGTCTTTTCCCCAACTTAAGCATTCATTTTGATGAATAAACCAACTGATTGGCTTCTTTATCTCTTGTGAAGTATCGGAAAGTGGCTGAGGGCTCACCTGGGAAAAACGACGCCCGGAAGGAATTGCTTGAAGTGATGGCCCACAGATCTCATGTTGACAACAGTGTTGAGCTGATTGGAAGCCTTCTCTTTGGCTCAGAGGATGGTCCAAGGGTTCTGAAGGCTGTTCGTGCAGCTGGTGAACCTTTGGTTGATGACTGGAGCTGCCTCAAGTCCATGGTAAGCCTCTTATTGACTATGGTTGCAGCTACATCATGAAACAACTCTTCCTCTTCTTGCATAGTTGCATGCCTAACAAACCTCTGTATTTTCTTCAGGTTCGTGCTTTTGAGGCGCAATGTGGGTCGTTGTCTCAGTATGGAATGAAGCACATGAGGTCCTTTGCAAACATATGCAATGCTGGCATCCTTCCTGATGCAGTGTCAAAGGTTGCTGCTCAGGCTTGCACCAGCATTCCTTCCAACCCCTGGAGCTCCATCCACATGGGTTTTAGTGCCTAAGTGATGCACAGGTGAAGTGAAATATTTCAGCTGCTCCACCATACCAAACTCCATTACAATCCTCAGGTGTGTTAGTGCTTGAACCATAGGTGACGCGGAATATTTCAACCGCTCCATCATACCAAATTATATAACAGTCCTCAAGGGCGTTAGTGCTTGAACCATAGGTGAAGCAGACTTATGCCATTATTTCAGCTGTTCCACCGTACCATATTGCCATAGTTATGCCCGATTTCCGGTGTACATACATAGTCAGAAAGTTATTTGGCAATACAATTTGTCGATGTACATATATTCCCTATAGCTTGTTAGCAGATGTGTATAGTTTGTACTTCCATTAATGAAGAAGGCATTGATGCTATTTTTATGTCATCATCTAAAATTCAAGCTTTGTCCATGGCATGGGAATTTGTTCTTGACTCTTACAGGGAAGTGGACCATTTATTGTGAAATTCTTGCGTTCAAAGAAACAATACCTGCTGAGTTATCTTTCATCAGATCGAGTTGAACTGTTTATTCATCTTCTGTTGTAAGTTGGGCACATTTTCAGCTGTAGGCTTGTACCTAGTGATACCTGCTTAAAGCATGAAGACATCAGGGCCATCCAGTGTGATTTCAGCAAAGGGTCGTTTCATTAGTTTGCATCCCTCTGTTGCATTGTTTTCAGTAACATGCCTTCATGCTCGTCTGCTTATAAAATACGGAGTAGCGCACATGTGCAGACTGCAGAGGTATTGATGAAAGGGAATTCCAGTATTACCATTGAGCTGGAAATGGTTACCATTTCCTCGCAAAGTATGCTAGGACTGGGAAGCATTGCTGCATAGGAGTGTAGGACTGTACAACTCGCAGGAAGTTGTGCCCTTGTTTACTCTAATGTCGATTGGTACTTAATCTCTCTCTGCTCTCATGTTTGAGATTTAGCAGGAGACGTAAAATCTTTGCACATCAGTTTTATATATTCAAAGAAGACCTCAATGGATCTAGTCGCCACATTTTATTTTCGATGCCCTTAGGCCAAGTAACTGCTACATGTCTGAACCACCTCTTGCGTTTCTGAATTCTGGTGTGACTGCCTGGCTTAAATGTCCATCGAAGTTTAAACAGAGACACGATTGTCTTGAGATTCCATGGCAGGAATTTCCAGGCTGCCCAACAGAGTTGCTGAACCAACCAGAATGTCTGCAACCTCAAGGAACCCATCTGTCAACTCCAAAGCAACGCAAGTCTGTCAGACAGAACCTCGATTTTCATGTACGAATGTGTTGTGCTGTCAACCCAGAACGATTGAGTAATCCAGCAGCCGTACCACTGCAGTTTTTGTTTACCGTAAGAGCAATTAGTTGATGATTCCATTGCAAGTACCAACGGCCGCGCTACGAAACGGACGGAGGGTAGGAGATGGTTTCGGCCAGGGCTCCGTGTAGGCCATTGCCAGGGCAAAGCAAGACAGTGCCGACCACACAGTTCCAGCCAGAGCTCCGTGCAGGCTGTAGTGCCAGTGCTACTGCTTTTGATCCCCTTCTCTTTGGCTCGCACATGCAGCGCAATCATGCAATAAAAAGTAGAGTAGTATGTAGCCTCCCCAGTCTGCAAGTTTATTCATGCATGCCACTCTTTTGCTCGCGGCAGTGGAAGCCAACGAGAACGAAACAGACTGAATTCAAGAAACTTGCTCTGGCTTGAACATGGCATTGGCATGTCCATGTCATCCTTAACTGAATATTTGGACTCGGTACAACCTCAGATAGGAAATTACAGGGCGCGTTTGGTAGATGTTTATACAACATCATGACTCTTTGCCAAACTATACCTGAGGTGTGGGTGTGGCTAAACATTTGCTCACCTGCACGGTGTAGGTGAGGAAGTTTAGCAAAGTATATGACATGCGGGGCGTTGAGTTGAAAAGGGTGGAAAGTTTGGCAAGCCCCAATTACGGCAGAGGAACAAACATTAGCATGGTGAGAATCAGGAACTGCCACATGAATAGCTTTGTAAACTTGCTGTTGTAAGATTTTTACTGCACATCTCCAAGTGTTTTTTTTCTTCCAGAGCTAATGTATCGCAAGTTAAAGAGCACATGAGTGATGATGAGCGTCTTTCTAACCAGAATACAGACCATGGCGGGCACACAGCAGTGCAAGCACAACTGAAGCTGTAAAGATGGCGTGGCATCTTGAAGGGACCTACTAGGTCCTAGTACCAAGCACAAAACGACACGCACGGAATTCATGTCCCCGATGTTCTGAGTGATCCTGTGATGAGGCTTAATTTAAGCACTCTTCTGGGCTGCCGGCTAGCAGAGCAGGTGAAGGATTAAGTTTTGTGAACAACAGGACGAGGGCCAGCTTAGTACTAGTGTAACCTGCGCTTAGTTTAATCCGGAGGATCTGCAGAAGCTTCTATGCCCGCCTTTCCGTTGCACGCACATGGTGCGTGTCGAGACTAATCGTAGTAACAATCATGCCAAGCATAATTCGACAGGGATCGTGTCTCGGATATATTTTTTTTTCTTTCATTATTTTTTTTCAGATATTTCGGATTTGGCTGGAAAGTCGCAATTAGAGCAATAATTATTAGCACCATTAATGTGTATAGAGAAAGCCAGTGGTGACGGTGTATGATACTAACATGATGTAGTAGGCCCACTAACGACGACGTAACGTGCGCGGCAATTCCTGCTGACGACGACCGAGTATCAACCCGACAAAAGCACGTCAAAACACTGCCAGTACTTTGCTTTGCTTAACTGCTTTCACTGACGCTAGTCTTTGGCGGGAAATTTCCTCTTTGCAACTCTGCATCTGCAAGGCCATGGAGAATGGGGGTTGCTTGTGCATGATTGCGAGGCGTAATCAGCTTGACTTGGCCCGTGGATTGGAGCCCATGCATGATAATTGCGTGGGGGTAATTAGCTTGACCCGCTGGGTGATTACTGATTAGGTGAGAGAGGCGGACCATGGGCGGTTCTTGCGGCCAGGGTAGGTTTGACAGCTTGCCGTGACACCAAAGTTGCAACCACCCCGAACTATTCTGGACTGTACACATGGTTGCAGTTGCAACGATGGAATCTGTACAGCGGTGAGAGCTCGTAAGGTGGTGTACCAGCAGTACCAAAAATGAACTCGATTCTTTAAGTTGTTTCATCCAGAGAGCTAGGTGCCCAAGTCCTACACGCACCTTCCAATTTCCAGACGCTGCCAAATTTCGTAGCCAGGTTGCTCCTGCGTCCTGTTGCAAAGCCTAGGCCTAGCTGGTAGCTGTTGGACGCTTGCTATAGCTACAGCTACTATAGCTAGGGATCAGAGTTGCGGTTGCCTGCTGTTGCGGTCCAATGGTTTTTGGGTTCTCTGCGTTCGATTTCTCATCATGGAATTGCGATCTAAAAACTATCCTTGGTTCCCCGTCCAAAATAAGCTAGGAGGCAGGCGGTGAACGAACGAATGGATCGGTAGAGGTCGCTGTCTTTCCAGCCTCCCTGCAGGCTTGAAGAGACAACAACTGAAAGAATGATACGCGAATCGCGCGCGCGCAAGGGGTGACCCGTCGCTTTTAGAGACCGGCTCGCCTCGCATGTGCTGCCATCTGAATAATTGCTTTGCTGGCTGCCGCTGCGCGCTCGGGCTTCTTTTGGTTTGGGTCCGCCGCAACGCAACGCAACGGCAGCGCGCGCACATATTCTCTCTTCTCCATCGGGCGCGCGCCATTTGTGTGGATGGGTGCGCTCGTCACGGAGCGCGCGCGCACACACACACGATCACCGAATCATCATTGCCATCACACAAGGAGAATAAAGAATACTAAAGCAGCAGAGGAGAGGTAAGCTAACGCGATGGAGCTGCGCATCCTTTTTGCTGCCGTGCTCCTCGATCTTTGCCTAACAAATCGACCGGAAGCCAAATGGACGAGACGACCACCACGCACTCTGCTTTCCTTGCCCTGTCCCTTGAGACTGCGGCGCGTGTCAGTCTGGCCGATGCCTGGGTCGAAATCATCCATCAGTTTTGCCGTACGCCGCGACGGCGAAACAGAGTGCCTGGTGCGGCCGAGAAACGACAGATAAAGGCGCCTCTGATCCTTTCTTTTTGCGTGTTCCGATCCCGTTCGTGGCTGTGGCCTCGCCCCGCTCGGTCGGCGTAGGCAAAGGCAATACTGGTGGCACGCACGCGCGCAGCCAGGCTGCCGGGTTGGTGGGTGCCGTCGCAATCGCTGCCTTCATTCCCCGAGTCCCCTTCCCTTCCCTTCCCTTGGCAACGAAGGAAACGGATCCCTTGGTGCATTGGCGGCTGCGACTTTGCGAGCTACTAGTGCCTAGTGGGATCATGCGGCGCGTGCCGAAATTAACCATCTCTGAATACGTATATGTGGCAGGCACGAAGCTTCCTTTCGCGGTCGCAACGCGCATGCCTGCGTCGCGTCGGGTGCGTGTACGTACCTGCAGTGCACCGATCAGTTACTCCTTGCTATCCCCGTGCACGCGCGCCACCGTACGCAATGCAATGCAAAGTGAATAGAATAAACTACTTGTAGCGATACAATGCAAGTGGCAGCTTGCAGGGCTCGCACTCTCGCTTAACAACGCACCAGCTTTGGTAGTGCCATCCACCATGCTCCCGTGGGCACGAAAGCAACTGGAAACGGTGGAGGCCAAAGGGCAAGAAGGGCAAACGCGCGATCGACGACGGCAAAGCTGGAGGAGGAATGGGAAACTAATAATGAAAGCAAGGGAGGGAAAAAAAAAGCGGTCTACGATTCATGCGAGTATTTTCTCCATCCCTACACCCGAATTTTTAGACCCTCGTATCTGAATCGGATGGCCCGCATCAATTCCACCTCTTCCTTACCTTATCTTCTTCAACCTCGGTTGATCCCCTCGCGAGTCGTGAGTCTGCCTGACACATTGCACCCCCGCCTCACCGTCGTCGTCCCCGGCGCCGTGGCCCGCGTTCATCGCCTCTACCCCCCCTCCCCGGTAGGGCTGTTCCGAATCCATTTCGACGCTGGTTGCTGCTCGCTCCCACCGCAACCAGCAACCTGGCCCATCAGGCGCCGCCACTGCCTCACCCACGCTAACCCGTCGACGGTTCTCGCTCCCGCCACTTCCATAGGCCAACTGGTTATCCACCAGCCACACCCGCGACCGGCGGCGCCCATGCCGCCTCGCCACCCCACCAGCACAAACCGCCACCACCGCCCACTACCATGCCACTTTGGAGCTCCCTCTACGCCCGCTGGATACAGGCACACCTCCTCCCACCAGCCCCTGAACAATCCTGGACCCTAAAAGCTTGCCAGGATAGAGAAAGATGAGGCCGGGTGGCGTCTCCTTATTGACCACAAATTCGAGTGTGGAGGCTTGAAAATGCGCGAGCATCTTGTAGCTTAAAAAAAAGTTGCGTTGCGCCGCGCCGTCCGTTCGTCAGGCACTCAGGTCGGCCGGGTCGCCATACACGTGGTGTGGGGCGTTGGCCCGCCCGGCTCTCGCCTTTGCTTTGCACTTCCACCACCGACCATGCCTGCTGGGCGCTGGCTGCTGGCCTGCTGCCTCGCTCGGTGACTCCCTCCGTCGACGTGCACGGCACGACCACGAGTCCACGCCCGTGGAGTCTTTAGCGTCAAGGACTCAGGCATTGTACATACATATATACATATACATATACATACATACATACATAATATATATATATATATATATATATATATATATATATATATATATATATATATACACGCATTTGGCTACGCAGATTTCGTATGAACTATCTAGTAGCGTTAAACCGCTTTTTGGTTGCTTCATTCGCATACTTCACTAGTTCATGGGGTTTATTTACACTTTTTGTACTAGTGTTGCAACAAAAGTCCCCTTACAGTAAAAATAAAATAAAAAGCAGTCAGTAGCCTGGTACTACCTACTACTCCCTCCGTCCCAAATTACTTTTGTTTTAAATTTTTTAGATATGTAGTTTTTACTATGCACATAGATATACATTATATTCAGATACGTAGCAAAATCTACGTATCTAGAAAAGTCAAAACGAATAGTAATTTAGAATGAAGGGAGTACGCAACATAAATGCTATAGTACTATTTTCTGCAATCTTTATGACTCTCCATCAAGGTAAATCAGTGGGAACACGATAGACCAACTCTTTTTCACTCAATTTCTGGATTTTCAACCAAACAGTTAGTACCCAAAACAAAATCATTTTTATATGAAAGAAAATCAGAGTATCTAAACAGAAAACATCATGCCGGACCGGGGGCAAAAAACCATCGTCTGTTTGAAAAAAAAAACAGAGTATATCAACACCAAACCATCGCCGGGCCAGGAAAAAAAAACAGAGTATCTCGTCAGAAGCAGAACAGACGAAATCTGCAACCGCATTCGCACCCGTGCCAGCTGTCACCACCAGGCCAGACCCGTTAACCCGCGACTCCGCCCGCCTCCTCTATAAATATCCGCCCCTCCGCACCTTTCCCCACCCCACCACAAGCAGAGATCTCGTGCTCCACAGCAACAGATCGCCTTCCAGAACCTTCTCACCGCCGCCGCCACCACCACCGCCCGTCGAAGCCGAAGCAATGGCCGGAGTCGGATCGAAGACCCTCGCCGTGCTCGCCGTCCTGGCGGCCGCCGCCCTCTCCGTGTCCGCCGCGACCGAGGCTCCGGCGCCCAGCCCCGTCTCCGCCGCCGGCGCCGCGGCCCCGCCCCTCGCCGCCGCCCTCGTCGCCTCCGCCGCCGCATTCCTCTTCGCCGCCGTCCGCCACTGAGCTCCGCGCTCGGCGCCGAGGATGGGGTCGGAGGACGCCTGCCTACCTGGCAGTACTGCCACCACCATCGCCTAGATCTATTTTATTATCATTCAGCAGCAGCAGTAGAAGTAGAGATGGATTTTCTTCGTTGGTCGTGTCGTGGCATTTTGGTCGGATCTGGTTGATGACGGATGAGTTCCTACCGGTGTCGTGGTGTGCTGGGTTGTGTGATCCCTTGTAGATACTCTGCTATCTCGTCGTGAGTTGATGATGGTTCAGTCTGGTTGCTACTGATGTATTGTTATCCGTCCCATTTGTTGAGATGATGGTGCGTTGCTGCTAATCTTTAATTTTGTGTGCTTGATTTTACTCTGCGTTTCTCTGAAATGATGATTCGATCGGCGAGGAATTTTAAGTTGCTATTGATCCGTGACGCGTGAGATTCGATTCTGTGTTACCTCGGAGCGCCTGCGTCGCCGCGACGCAGAGGTTTCCGCTGATTCTCCGCGATCTGAAGAATTAAACTTGTGGTCAGGTGTGCGTCCGTCGACCGATCTGCTTATTTTATTCCCTTCTGGAAGAAGAATCTACTTTGGGGCATGTGTAGTTTAATGCTCCTCCCCCATGGATCATTTAAAGTCGCGAAATCAATGAAATCCATTAGCTCCTCTGCCGCTCAGCGTAGTGCTCGCAATATTCGTGAAGAATCTAAAGCAGAAACACGCGTGATCTTATAAATTGAAAGAACGCAACAAGCAGCAGTAATCGACATCTCCCGAATCCCGATGAGAGACTGCCGAATAAACATAGACCGCATGATGACTGGATGTACCCTCGCGGCTGGCACTGCGGAGGTCGGAGCACATGAGCGCTGTTCAAAGGCATGGAGCCATATGGGGCAGGCCGGCAGGGGCATGGGCTTCTTTCTTTTTGCTGCAGCTGCACTGACCGGTCGTTTGGACGGTCTGGCTGAGCTTGACCGGAGACCTGCAGGCGGCCAGGCAGGCACGTTCCTTCCTGCCCCTCTTCTTTTCTTGGCCAATATGATATGAATGAGCAGCAACAATGGCAACGCGAGCTTCTCGTTTCACTGCCGTCAACTCAACTCCGATATGATGGAGCAGCTTCATTTCATTTCATTTCCTTCTCAAACATACTCACTTGCAATGCTTTTTTTTTAAAACATTATACTTGCAAGATGCTACAAACATTATCTGGATAAACCCAATTCCCTCCCAATCCATATGGAGTGGAAAATGAACTGAGTTCCACTAGCTAGCTCTGTTCGGTGTACCAGCTCCCTTATCTGACGGCTGCTCTTGCTTCTACAGAGAAAAGAACGGTTACTATGCTTTTGGCAGCTCATGATCAGGAGAGTAGAAGCGTGTAGCCAACGGTTTTACTAGACTTAGTAGTGAGCATGCATTATTTTGGGGGGGGGGGGGGGGGGGGGGGGCCGTTGGACCATTGGGCCCATGTTCCAGGCAGGAAAGGGCAAAGCAAAGCAAGCACGCGAAACCATCATGCCTCCGCCTTTGTGGCGTGGCCATATGGCCCTGCAGCCATGTGCCGCCCGGCCTGTCCCGCCCGCGTGTGGGCGCCGGAAATCCTATGCATCCTTCGGGAGATTTTTTTCAAGTTATTTTCCAATATTTAACGAATGAGGTCCGTTAGATCTACATCAAACCAAAATCCTAGCCTCCACCCCTCTCTCCTCCCCTGCCTGCACCGCTGCCATGCGTCATCACCGCCGCAGGGTCGGCCGGCACCCTCTTGGGTGCCGCGCCACCAACGGCCGCCGGAGTCAGAGAAGAAGGTCGAAAAATGTTGGATCAACTTTTCTTTGAAAAATGTTGGTGCAACCTTTTTTTGAAAAATGTTGGATTCAACTTTTTCTAAAGAAATGTTTGGCTCAACTTTTTTTCAAATAAATATTGGTTCAACTTTTTTTTAGAAATGTTGGTCCAACTTTTTTGAAAAATGTTTGCCCAACTTGTTTTAAAAATGTCGATAATATTTTTTCAGTTAAATAGTCATGCGCACGGTTGTTGTGCTGCGGTGATGCGCGATTGCTGGGCTGTGCTGCAGCGTACTGCAATGAACGAAAATAATGAACTTTCGTGGACTCACCTCCCACATGAGCCCCGGGTGGGCGGCTGGGCGCCTTGTGCGTTCCCATTACCGCCTTTTGCAGTCGTTTTGCGCCTTGTGCGTTCCCATAGCCGCCTTTTGCAGTCGTTTTCAAGGTCCTACAATTACAAGGCTCCTGGAGAGACGGGACGGGGTTAGGTGTCAAAACTCTGCGTGTTTGAGATTGGCAAAGCACACATGTAATAAGGAGGCTCCGCGAAAAATTGTCAAAGAGATAAACCTTTGTATTTTGCCACTGAAATTCCTGCTGACACCAGCTGACAGCGAACCCGGCTGAGGTGGTAATCGATCGCAATGCCATGCATGGGGGGCCAACAGGTGTCACAAGATGTTGGTAAGAACGGCGGTTTGCGTTTACCACAATTTTTAGACGCCGTTGTCGTCTGACGTGGGTTAAAAAGAAGCATATCCTCCCTTTTTTTTCTCAACTAACGATGATGGGCCAACAGAGTTAACCCCATGTCCATTCTCTTTCTCCATTACACAAGACACCAACGGGCAAACACGACAGCCTGGTTAGAGGGACAGGTGGTGCGTCACCGGCATGTACAAGCAGTAGCAGTATCATTCAAGCGCCCGGATAATTTATGATCCTGTCGTGTCATATCCCTCTCATTTCAAGATATTATCAACCGTTTGCATGTCAGTAGGGACAAGCTAAAAAAAGGACATCAATTTGCAAAAAAAAAAAATTCTTTTTTTAAGGCAAACGAGGTGAAATCCATGACTGGGCTACGAAATGTGAGTTTGGCATATCACAAATCCAATTTTTTTTTCAAAGAATAAAGTCCAATGTCATGCCATATGTGCTTGCAATGCAATTTACATTTTTTTTCCCTCCCGAAGTCCTACGAAACCGTCATCAAAATCAAACCAAGTTATTTTTTTTTATGCAAACGAGGTGAAATCCAACACCAGCAAAATCGTGATTCAGATGACGCAAGTCCACGTACGTCAGCAAACATCTTGTTTCTTGAGATGACGTCAGTACACGTACCTTCGGCGAGGGGTCGCTTGAGCAAAGAGCCAAAGACTACAGAGGGTCAATGCCCTTTGCCAACGAGCACCTAGTCTGAATCCTGAAATTGCCATAAATTGGAAAACAGGACATCGTTATGGCTGCAGTACGTTTCTGCGGGTCCTAGATTTCTAGATACTGTGAGTGTTGGTCCGGTAGGCTAGACCCCAAACCAAGGAGGCTCCCCCGTTCCAAACGGCATTGGTTACTTGGCTTGGGGTCAATTGTTAGGCCTTGGCACTTTCAAAAAAAAATTGTTAGGCCTTGGCTTCAGAATTGTATTGGCCCAGGTATTTTGCCAACAGAATAGTCCCCGTCCACGGGAACAACAAGCTCTTGATGGTGATATCAAAAGAGAACAAATAGGCAAGCTTCACGAACTTTCCGTTAAGATTTATGTGGTTGGACAAGAGAACACAATGTGGCAGTCATACCTTTGCGTGTCAAAAAGGAAAATCGACATTAAAAAATGACTCGAACTCAGCCGATTAAAAAACCTCTTCGAAGGGCATCCCCACAACAGTATTGGAGAGGTGGATATATGCGCACGTGCTTGCGATTGCAATTTACTTTTTTTTTAAAAAAAACTGCAATTTGCTTTTCCAAATTCCTACGAACCATCATGAAAATGAAATTATGAAATCGAGAAACACTAGTAAAATCGTGATTTGGATGACGCCAGTTCACGCACGTCAGCAAAAAATCGTGATTCAGATGACGCCATTCCATATTCATTTGATGAGAGGTCCCTTGAGCAAAGACTTAGACGGTCAATGTCCTTTGCCTTGAATTCGAATCCAATTGGAGCATAGAGTCTGAATTCTGAAACCGCCATCAATTGAAAAAACAGGACATCTTCATCAGAAAAATGGTTGTGATTTGTAAAATAGGGTGTACACCGATCTATTATTGGTCCTATATTCTAGGCTTTGTAAATGCTGGCCCCGGTAGGCAAGACTCCAAACCAAGAGTCTCCCCGTTCCAAACGGCGTTGCAGTCAATTGATGGGCCTTGTTTGTAATGGCGCCGATAATTGCGAACATAATAATCATCGGCCCTTGGAAAGACAAGTTCTTGATGGTGATACTTTCATTGTAATCGGTAGGTCCTACTATATAGTTGCACTCGTCTCCCGTGCATTGCAGCGGTTGATTTGCCACTGGTGCTGCCCAAAGACATCGATTGACAAAAATCATTTTTCTACGTAGGAAAAATCATGAATTTCTGACAAAATGTGGGTTTGGCAAATCAAAAGTCCATTTTTTCCAAAGAATAAACCCCAATTAGTTTGGATACCCACACTTACATGAGTATGTTTGGTTCCGAGCTGTTCCATAACAACTATTTCTTGTTTATGTGTACGTGCTTGTGATCACATTGACGTTTTCTTTTTGAAACATTGCAATTTACTTTTCCAAATTCCTACGAACCATCATAAAAATGAAATTGTGAAATCGAGCAACACCGGAAAAAAAATTGTGATTTAGATGACGCCAGTTCACGCACATCAACAAAAAAAATCGTGATTTAGATGACGCCATTCCACGTACGTTCGACGAGAGGTCCCTTGAGCAAAGACTTAGAGTCAATGTCCTTCGCCTTGAATTCGAATCCAATCGGAGCACGCAAGGTCTGAATTCTGAAATCGCCATCAATTGAAAAAACAGGACATCATCATAAGAACAAGGTTGATAAATAGGGTGTACACCTATCGGTCCTATATTCATAGGCTTTGTAAATGCTGGCCCGGTAGGCAAGACTCCAAACCAAGGAGACACGGAGTCTCCCCGTTCCAAACGGCATTGCTATTTTGCTTGTGGTCAATTCACAGGCCTTGACTTCAGGTTTGTAATGGCGCCGGTAATTGCGAACAGAATAATCACCGGCCCTTGGGAAAAAAAAACAAGTTCTTGATGGTGATATCAAAAGAGAACAAGCAGTCAAGCTTCACGAGCTTTCCGTTATGATTTTGTGTGTTTTGACAAGAAGCATCGCTAGAGATAAGGTTGTCGATGCCAACTGCTAGAATTGTCGATTTTTGCCAAACGGGTGGATGCTCTGATTGCGCGACACATGTGTCTAATAATAATCATATGACACATATGCAATGCAATTATGGTTAAGGCTCACCAAGTCGCCTTTGCTCTATTAAAAAAATGAACCCAATCTCGTGCCGGAGTTTTTTCTTTAAGATACATGGCCACAAAGTCAGTCAACTATGCAGAGTCCCACCAAGATGATCCTATGGGTTACGGAGATTTATTTGAGCATTTTTTAGAATACTAGCAATGATGCACGTGGCTATCAAATATTTCAGTATTCAACGATCTAAAATCAAGAAGTTTTTTAAATCGCAATTTGAGAAGTTATTCGTGTCTGTTCATGTTCCAATCAGATTTGGAGGACAATACTGACGCAGCGGGCGGATGCGCTCGGCCACGCCGAGCTAGCATCGGACGAAGATGCCGTTCGGATTTGGGAAAGCCGGGATGTACACGTTTTGTTGTCGCCACTGCCGATCGTTTACCGGCCACCGCTATGACGCTCGATCGAACGATCGCCGCGGGCGGGGACATGGACGTGATCACGTAACACTCCGAGAAGAAGATGACTCCCACACTGCCTTGAAGCGGACCCCTATCGCCGCGCGCTCCTGCTCCGCGGCCCGGAGCGGCTCCGCGAGCGCTGCCACCTGCCACGAGAACGCCCAGAGCTCGCCAAGCCGCGCCTCGGGCGGGAGCGGGCCATTCGTTCATCACATCAACTTTTTTTTTTTTAGATGTTTGATAACATCAATTTTTTACCCGAAGAGAGCGAGAGGAAGTTGAAGGAAACGCATCGCTACCTCGTAATTGTGGCCTTGCGGTCATGACTCACGAGTCACCGTCCATCCTTTTCCAGCACCAAACCCTGCCACCTCACCCCCAGCTCTTGCATCCCGCACGCTGTCACAGTGGGCCCCGCCACCGTAATCAAACCCTAATTACCATCGACTATCTGCCAACCGCGCTCTAATCCCCCACAAAACCCGGGATTCATAATCGTAACCGCCCTTCGCGACAGTTGAGGCCAGGCTGGAATAACTACCAGATCCCCCATTCCGGCCGCCACCCCCTATAAATCCACCCTCCCTCCCACCTCCCCCAACGCCATTCCCCCTCTCCGCCTCCACGCCTCCCGAGCCCAAACAAAACCCTAGCTCCGGCGCCGCCACCTCGCCGTCCGGCTCCTCCCGCCTCCAGCAGCAGCAGCAGCAAATGGCCCGCCCCTCCGCCGCCGTCGTGATCGCCGCCTTCGTGGCCTTGGCCGCGCTGGCCACCGCGGCCTCCGCCGCCGATTTGGCGCCGGCCCCCGCCCCGACCTCCGGCGCCGGCGCCCTCTCGGCGCCGCTCTCCGCTGTCTGCCTGGCCGGGCTCCTCGCCGCCTTCCTCCGCCACTGAGCCGGCGGCGGCCGCCTCGCCCGCGTGCGCGTGTCTTCGTCGGATCTAGTAGTACAGTGGTAGTGAGAGTCTTATTAGTGGTAGTAGCAGTATTGTAGTGGTTGTGATAGTGCCATGGAGGGAGAGGCATTTGTTTTGGTGGTTCGCCGGGCGGATGGATCTGAGGGTTTCGTGTGGGGATTTTGAGAGGTTTTTGAGGGTGGATTTGATTAGCGTGGTTGGTGTGAGTCTATTCCTATTATTTAGTCGCGTCTTGTGTACCTAGTGCTCACTGGCTCTGAGAGTATTATTATTATTGTTATGGATTTATGATATTATTATTATTGTTATATTATTCTCGCGTATCATCTCTGTTCAGTTTCAGTAGATTTATGCTTATTATCAGCAAAATTCACTGAAATTTCATAGAAGATCACTGTCGCAAAATCTTAAATTCACGGTGTGTTATGAGACCGATTCTGTTGGGCATCTGCCCTGTCCAGACACTGCGAGGTGTATGGTTGTGGCATGCCCTGCTGAGAATCTGAGCAGATTGATATGATTCGAGATGGAATTTTGTGTGTGCGCGACATGTGTCCCGGCATGAAGGGAAGGGTAGAAAGCTTGAGACCGAGGCAGCTTAAAGGCTAAGCAAGCACACGCACGCAGTACGTGTGAGCGAGCGAGGCCGCGCCAGAGCGGAGATGGAGATGCCTGTACGGCGTGGCCCACCTGTTTGGGCAGCACATGGGCAGCGGTTGGGGGTTCGTTGTGACCACCTGGCCGACGCCCCCGCCACCCAGAGGAATAGCTCAATCGCATCGCGTTGCCAAGACTCTCCAGAATTTTCTGCGTGTATAATGCGCCCTTCCATACTTGGGAATCCTGGGAATTCCCCCTCCCAAACGACGCTAACCAGAATAGGAATCCATCCACGCTAACAAAGAAATGGGAATCCTGATGTTCCTTGGTACCCATGGGCTTTCCAGCTGAACTCGTCGACAAAGAAGCCCATCAGAAAACAAAACGACATCTAAGCTAGACGCGAACCATGTTCGGGCCAAATGCCGGCCCTCTAAGCATGGCCCAGAACTTAATTTATTATACTCGATGCTAAAAATTGCTTTCAAAGATTATCCTAAAACAAAGATATCCATCAAGATAGCAAAAAGTTGAGAATATTTCATCAGAGGGAGAAAGGAAAACAGCCAAACAGGCATGAAAGAGCCGATGAACCTGGGGCCTCAACTAATTATAAGCCTGAGGTCAGCAACAATAAACTTGAACTTATAATCTTATTCCTTTCCCTGACGAACTAGGCATATCGACAAGATTATCTGTTTATTTGTGACAAGAATCAAAACAATTGGTGGACCAAAAATGACTTTCTTCTCCAATGGAAGGTCATGGCAGCACCTATACCATAATATAGGAACTAACTAAACCGTTCAGCTTGCTTTTCCCCCCACCACCAGCCTACCTCACGGACAAAAAAGAGAGAAGATCTCCGATTAGAAGCTAATCCAAGTAGAAAAGCGTCACGATCTTCCGAAGGTTCTTGGCCTCCTGGCATGTCTCCATCAGCAGCTTGCTGTCATGGAACGCGAAGCAGATCACCTGTTGGATCTTCGAGATGATGTCCATGTTGCATAACCTGAAGGTTACAAGAGTTGCCATTAAGCATAAAGATGATATTCAAGAAGCAATACTGATTTACAGAAAATGTGACTTGTCTTTCAGTTCGTCAAATAGGCAAAAAGACAGATGCTCGTCGTCTAGAATACAACAGATAAACCCCAAAAGTTTACGACCTGTCGCCATAATAGTGTAGTATCAACTCTGAAAAATAAACTACTCTACAGCTACAGATGCATACCCTTGGCCCTTGGGCAGACCCCAATCTAGAGCTATAGTTCATGGCGTCAACCTGTCCAATGCTTGTTTCGCGTAAGTTCTGTAAATGAGGCATCAGATACTCTTGCAGAATGTACAGAACATAGTATTTGTTTTTCATGGCATTATGAGGTTACTAATAGTATTCCAACCATCTATGTAACAATCAATGAGTTAAAAAAAGTGATGTCGGTTTTCATCAAAAGCATAGTCTCTGACAAGTGCTGGAACTAAATGATACACTGATCAGGCATGGACCGAATACATGTAGCGACACCATTGGTAACAAAAAATATACAATATAGGAAAAGTATGAGCAATTTCGAAAGGTAGCTGACCAACCTGCTAGCCTCAATCAGTGGCAAATGGTCATACTGTGGTTTCTCAATCAAGTTTTGTACCTACAAAGTATACAAAACCTTACTGAAGCATTTTAAATTTTACCATATGGAAATGGAACATCAGGAGGATGCTATTTAACTCCTGAGGCATGCTATTGGAATTAATGCATATGACAGTGGATGCCTAATAATCTCACTATCTAGCCAGAATCCTAGATCATAGGATAATGCTAATGTTTTCTGAACAATTGCAAGCGGGTTCTGGCCTGGTTGGCTAGCTCATTGTAGAGCGGAGCTAGCAACCGCGGTTTGAATCCCTGTTTGCACAGATATTAAGCCATCTAATATGGCTGGGGGCTAAACCCCTGTAATCGTTTTTTTTCCTGAAAACTTCAGATGCCATGGTGAGACATTCCTAACCAAATTGATCGCATTGATTTTTAAGCATATTTACAATCAAGCTTGATAAAGATAGCAACAAAACACTCTAAGGATCCAAAATTAAATACAAACTTTCTTATGTTTTCTTGTGTAAGAACAGATGTACAACAGAACTGAAGGTTAATGGTAACAGCAGAATTAATTCAGAAGCCTGCAGTGAAAATAAATAGAATGCTCTCTTGGTGAAGGATGAATCAGGTCAACTATTTATCTTCGTATTACTCTATAGTCTATACAGAAGAGCATACACATAACAATAACGAAGCACAATGTTCTCCTAAAGAATGTTTACATGTATGGTCAGGGGATATCAAATTAAAAAGAATTGGCTGTAAGACCTAACTCAGAGATGATAATACTGTAGTTTACTGTAAACAAAGTATCATCAAACATCAGTTCATTGATAGAAAAACACAACTAAGGAAGCTCATGCATTTGTCATACAACCAGCATCATCATGCCTACACCAATTTGAATATCATATAGATTACAAACATGATTCATACACAAGCATGGGTACATCTTCTCCTTTTTCGTGGAGCACTAAGAAATTCTGCATAACTTGTCTCAATATGCTGAATTTAATGCGATGAGCAGTCTATCAATACAAAATCACTAAATGCCAGCACTAAATATATAGAACAACAGGTATATTGGCGCGCATAGGAATCTATACGAATAGGTCTGGAACTAATTTTGACTAGAAAATGACAAGTCAGAATAGAAATATCAGGAAGTCTTACTTTGGACAACAGTTCTTGGCTTTCAGGAGGTTGCTTCTTTAGACTCTGAGGTAAAATTACAGTAAGCAACTCTGGCTTTTCAGCTCTTAAAGCGCCCCTGATAACAGCTGCATTAGTTCCGGAAGCCCCAGATGTGAATATATGATTTTTCTGCAATTTCTACACAAATATTACTAACAATGCTAGAGGACTCAAAGACCATATGAATGGCAACATCAAATAAATCAGGGAGATCATATGAATCAGTGAATCACAGTAGCACATAAATAAAGAACATACTGTTATGACCATAGCATAGCTCAGGATCTCAATAAGCTGCTGATGCATATACCCCATGTTGCGGGTTCCAAAGAAACCTATTGCACGAGGTCCTTGTTGCTGAATAGCCAACAGCTCCTGCATGACCACCAATTAAATGAGATCAGTTTGCAGGATAAATCAATTCATAAACGCCATGTATGCAAAGTAGCATTCATTATTGAAAGTCTGATTGTACTAAACTAACTTTCAGAGGTAACCACTAAAGTTAACTTTGAGTAAACTGAACAGAAAAAAACAAAACACAATGTAAAATGAGCAGAAACATTACCTGTAGGTAATCTAGATCAGGGATCGGCTTGTATTCTGGTTCAGCAACCATTGCAGTACCCTTGACAAGAGTCTCTGTCTGAGTAGGAATCTTTACACCATCATCATCTGGCCCAAACATAATAGTATCATCTCTTCCTTGACTCCTCACATCACCTTCATGCCCATCTCTTTGCATGTATCCGCAGAGCAACTATACGAGCACAATAAAAACAGAACCTGGCAGTAAATCATTAGTGAAAACCAAATATATTACATCATACTAAATAAAGTTTCCAGTTTTACAATTTTACTTTGCACCTGTGCTGATTCTTCAAAGTCAGCTAGCCATCAAGTAATCCCAGATCTAAAGTAACACCATACCACAACAAGGGCCACAGCAATTTAGGACACAACCTAAATTCAGTGAGCGGATTTGTATACCCGTTTTAAACCCAACTTTCTGAAGACACAGCAGAAACTTTGAATAAAAGATACCAACAAAGGTGACGAGAATCCCAAGCATTGGATTCTGAATAAATGTAAAGGGCAGGCTGAATCCAATTCAGTGGAGCATTAAGTATTTAAAGGGATCTAGAAGTGTAGCCTTTGAGTTGCACAGTTCACCCTTTAAAGGTATGCTAAAGAAAAATAATACAAACACTTTTGACATGTAATGATAATAGCCTGCAACATTTATCTGCAAAAGATGATTAACTTTATGAATGGTGCATATCTTTACCATCTATCAGCCAGAAAGTTCCATCAATTGAGGTCGGTCCTATTCTGAGGCGACCATGACTTACTCTGCACCTTAGTCCCAACCGCGCACGGTTTGGATTGACGGGAGCATAGCTCAGATGCAGGAAGGTGTGAATGACATTAATAAACTTTAGGCACAGGATCTAAGCATCAGCAACACAAGCAGGATCGCTTGTTACAGTGGACTGTTAAAATATCTAATTTTGACGAACTTTTTCCTTTCCACGGTAAGAATTTTGAGATCTCATTGCACCTATCAATCTACCATGCTATATATTTCTATTGCAATTATGGTGTGACTACAGAGTCTGTATACTGTAAGTACAGATCACAGAGGATTAACATGCATGTAATCTTGATTTGTGTCGAATTTGAAGGAATTATGATGGCAACCAATATCAATACACACTCAATTTGAGACCATCTTGCATTCTTGTCTGTCATTTCTCTCTTTTTCTTAGAACGTGAAATTACAATCACCGCAGCAATCCAATCAATAAACAGTTACGAGGAGGGGGAAATTATCTTTGGAGGTGAATTCTACTCCAACCAACCCATGATATCACACAGCGCACACAACAAAACAAGTTTATATGTAGGCAAAGTACCCGGTTCAGCCGTGCCACTGCCGGCGGCTGCTTGGTCGCCTGAGCCCATCCCAGCAAGACGCCGCCGGGGCTCCTCGCGGCCGAGGAACAGTGCAAGAAGCCGCCGAGTCTCAAGTTCATTCGCGGCGGCGTCCTCAACGAGGGAAGACCGCCAACGGGCGCCGCGGCGCAAGAACCCGCCATCGTCATCCGGCCGCCGATTCCAATCTACGCAGAGGAGGGAGGGGGAGAACCGCGTGAACTGCTGTGCGTGGCGGCGCTCTCGTGACCAAACCGAGGATGGCCGCGCGGCGCGGCGCAGGTCATGTCAGAGGAGGGGGAGGGAATTGCTGGGTGGGCTGGGGATGAGACGAGAGAGAGGGAGGGAGGGAGTGAGACTGGACTGGCTCAAGCCGGTTTGGTCCTCTGGCGGCCTCGCTGGCTGCTGTGGTGCGCTTGTGGGGAGGAGCTGGACGCCTTTGGATAAAAGGTGGCGCACCACCTTGTTTGCCGTTTTTGCGTGCCTCTTCTCTCGACTCTCGTCTAGTTGTTCTTCTACGTTTCTTATCGAGAATACTCTTTCTTATTTTGATTTTTTTGTCAGACTGTTTTAGGGTTTTTATCTAGAACACCTGGCTTAAGGATAGGAAAAAATAAACCCTATTCCAAATTTCAGGGTTCATTACTATACTACTATCACATCTCAAATTTCATATCAATGAGTATGCGTGCACTTCTTTTAAAAATGCATTTGTTTGTATTGTTTCAATCTAAATCCATGTGGTTGTGGCTAAGTCAAAGAGTCTAGCAAAGACAATTGTTAGCTCTTACGCAATCTTATGAGTGTCATTTATACTGAGTTTTCTAAAATTAATGTTATATACTCCCTTAGCTCAGAAATGATAATGTATATTTGAAATTGGGGAAAAGTCCTTCAAAGTAGATTTTGACTCTTAATTTCTCTTATAGTATAATGTTAATAGCTTATAATGTTAATAGCTAAAGACTCAATATCATCTCAAAAAGACTTCGAGTATAAATATATTGATGCAAATTTTACACACTAAGTGTGCTTTTAATTTAACTAATTACTGACCAAAGTTTGTAGACTTTGAATTTTCCTTGATCAAAATACGCCTACCATTGGGAGTAATTACAAACTACAAACATTGTGTAATTCATCTACCAGTCAAGTTGGTATTCATTTATTATTTGTTTGAAGACTTCAGAAATTCTGAATTATTTATTTGAAGACTTCGGGAATTCTAAGGTGACTAACCCTCCCTACTCTTGTTCTGCTTGGCATAACACTACCTATTTCTCACTAGTGTCCTTCAAATCTCAATTGTTTTCCCACAGTTAAAACACATGTTCTAAATCCATAAACTACTACATGATAAAGGTCCACTCCAAGACTGGCAAGGTTTTGACCCATCTAATAATCCTTTCAGTCTTCACTCTTCACAGACATTCTAAATGCTTATATATTGAACTGTAGGTTGAAATAACACCTGGTTCTGTTTGAACTTGAATAGTTCAAATTAAGTATATAGCACCTATTGTAAAAATATCAAAATGGAACACCCGGATAGTTTCGGGCCTGGTCAGGTCTGGTTCATGAGAATGTTAGGTCAAGCCTGAGCTACCCAGTTGGGTTAAATAACATCTTTAAACCTTCGAAAACAAATATTTTATTTAAAATCATTTATTCAAATAAACTCATTAAAACTTAGATGCACGGCTGCCGCCAGCATGTGGGCTAGAATATTGTATCCTTATTTGGAACAGCTTCCCTATTGCCTACTCCCTCCGTTTACTCCCTCCGTTCCAAATTATAGATCGTTTTAGCATTTCAAGGTTCATAGTTTTTACAATGTATCTAGATACATACTAATAGTTATGAATCTAGATTTGCCAAAATAACCTACAATTTGGAGCGGAGAGAGTATATTCCTAGAACAATTTTTCTATCAACAAAAAAATAGGTATCTTATTAGGATGTAGTTTGGAACCATGCCAAATTGCATATTTCTTGTAGATGCAAAAATAATATATTTCATATTTCTATTTTTTTACTTTGTTGTATTTTCTTTTTATGTTTGGGGTAATCTCTTTGGCTCTAATGGAAGAATATGTATTGTTTTGTAAGCCAAATGTGTGTATGTGAGTCAAATACATTAGTACTAATGATGAATTTTTTGTATTGTGTTATGACATGAATTTGTTTTATTGTTAAGATCAAATTAAAGGGTATAATCTCTTTGCCTCACATGAAATTAACATTATGTTCTTGTGTTATTAATTTGCCTTTGTGGACCAAGCGTAGCTTAATATATTAGGTGACATAATCCACCTTGGTTTGAGACCGAGTCATATTTTTCTGGATTTAATTTAGGAAATAATGAAACTATGCTTTCGGCGTACGACGTGAGCAACATGCATGTCGACATTGATGTGTCGTGCTTATAGTGTTGGGTTTGCAGGGTGAGTAGAAATGAGATTAAAAAATATACATTTTCCTTTTTAATAAGAAATAATTTGTTTTTAACCTTCTTCTTCTGTTAATGGCTCAGTTTAGTTTTTCGAGTTTGGTTGACCCGCGACGAATGGCATAGGGACCTGGCAGGGCCAGTTCTAAGATTTGGGAAGCCCGGGACGAAAGTAAAACTCGGGACCCTTTAATATAAACATTATAACAAATATATATGAAATGTTACCAATAAATATTAAATGTATGTAAAAGCAATATTTATATCCTTTTCTTTTCCTTTCTCGTTACCTGATTCATATTTTCTTGACGACATGATATCCTACTGTGCAGAAATTATTATAAATAAATAATAGTTATAAATTAGTTAAGATTAAATAACTTGTGATAGTGAATTAATAATTAATGGTATGGGGAATTGGCAATTGAATCACCTGATCACATAAGCGAATTGACGATCTCCTATCTGATCTCTGCCCGTCTGTCGTTGCACCGAGGGGCGACGGGTGTGCGATGCGAGCAGGAGAGAGGACCACCGGCAGGATGAGGCGTTAAGGATGAGGGGTGCGGTTGATGAATCAGGTTCTTGTTTTAACCACGAAGTGGGCCCACCTTAATGTCACCTTTTACCGTGAACCATTGTGGGCGGAGCATTAACAAATATTATCTTTTTCTGAGACCCCACCTTAATACTATTTGGAACGTAAGCAATATTCAGTCGATTTTTATTTCCAGATCCTGTGATGTGTCAAATCCGATTGATTTTTTGTTTCTTGTCACTCGATCTTTCTCTACTGCCCATTATTGCTACGTTGCTTCACCCTGTTGGTCTAAAATTCGACTAACAGCATCCCAGATTTTACTCGATTGTTACATAGTCATTCCCGTATCTCTATCTTTGTTCACTTATTTATAGAAGGGATCATGAAATCCAGAAATCTGGCCCAGACTATACACAGAGGTATAACCTAATTTATTTGGAATACTCACACTGAGCTTTATTGTTATATATACATCATGAAATGATCAGATCAACATGACGTGTGCGTGCTATAGTCTTTGAATCTATGGCGTGCCCGCCGCGTCGCCGCCGAAGAGGCCCTTGTCGAACACCCAGTCCTCGATCATCTCCTGCGCGGCCCGCCCCTGCGCCGCCGGCACCAAGTGCCCGGCCCCGTACACGGCCACGTGCACGAGCGCGCCGTGCCTCTGCACGTACCCGGCGAGCCTCCCTCGCCCGCCGCCGCCACCTCTCCGTCTCCGCCACACAGCGCGGGGGGCGTCCCGGAACGCGGCCAGCCCGTCCCACTCCAGCTCCCGCAGCCATGCCTCCGCCGCCACCGGCCCGTCCTGCGCGTCGCGGATCCCCTCGTAGAGGAGGACGCGCGCCGACGCCCCGGCGAGCAGCGCCTCCACGTCCGGCTTGGCGCTCTTCATCACGTCGTCGTGGAACGCCGCGTCCACCGCCGGGCTTACCAGCTGCCACGGCGAGCCGCCCTCCGACGCGCGCCGCGCTCCCAGCGCCGCCCTCACCTCGGCGCTGTTCATGAGCGCCTCGGCCACGGCGGCGGCCCCTGCGAACTCGGCCTCCAGGGACGTCTCCACCGCCACGTCGAACAGCGACGCGAGCCCCGTGGCGTTCCGCAGCGACGACAGCAGACGCGCCCGCGCGTCCGACGCCTCGCGCCAGCGCGCCGCGTTGGTCAGCGCCACCGCCGCCGCTTGCATCGCCTCGGCGTCGCGCTTCTGCTTGTCGTTGATGAGCCCCATGAAGTAGGCGGTGTCGGCGTGCGTGGCCACCTGCGCCACGGGGTGGACCAGGCCGTTGCCGATGGCCACGCCCCGCAGGTTGATCCGCCGGTGCTCCGGCAGCTCGGGGTTCGTGGCCAGTATGAGCGAGCCGGCCGCGGGGATGGACTTACCGGCGTAGCTCTCGCCGGTGAGGAAGAGCGGGCGCGCGCGGAACTCCGCCGGCTGGGCGTCGAAGAAGGACTGGAGCGCGGCGAGGACGTGCTCCGCGACGACGGACTGGTTGGTGGGGATGGCGGAGGGAGACGGCGCCGAGCTGTAGCCGGTGCCAAGCGGGCTGTCGACGAAGAGGAGCCCGAAGCGGCGGTTCCACGCGAAAGGGTTGGGCGACAAGGGGGCGGAGCTGTTGTTGCGGCCGGCGGCGAAGGTGTAGGGGCCGATCTGGAAGAAGTTGCTGACGAGGGAGGACACGCCGGGGCCGCCCTCGAGCCAGACGAGGAGCGGCGTGGAGGCCGGCGGGGTCACAGGGTGGGTGGCCTCGTAGAAGGCGAAGTAGAGAGAAGCGTTCGCCGGTGGGATCGGGAGGTAGCCGGACTTGGTCGGGAGGGCTTCTCTGGGGAACAACGCCGCCGCCGCGGCTGAGCCATGAACGGCGGGGGCGAGGAAAATGACGACGAGGAGGGAAAACGGGAGAGGAGATGCCATGGTACGTGTTGCCTGAATGCTGTTGCGTGCCTGTGCTTGAACGTAGTCTTTCTTACACCATCATCAGAGCGCCCTAAATATGTTTACGTGGCTGAAAAATCTCGGAAGCCTAGCTGACAAAAGAAAAGTCTCTCAGACGAGTTTCCAAACACGCGGCGCCACAGTGCAGGTGAGGCAAAAGTTCAATGCCAGGTGTGCTCAGATTATTGAACAAGAACTCAATTGTTTTGCGTGTGTCAGTCAAGCTCCCATGCATTCCCTGTTGGACTAGAAAGGTGATGAGCTAGTAGTAATCAGTAGCAAGGTTGACCTGATGAATAGTGCAGTATGCCTGGATTTGTACAGGGTTCTGGTTTCATTTTCTCACGACTACAACAAAAGTAAGTTCCAGTCTTCCACAGCCGCTCCTTCCAGATGGTCGACCGTTCCGGTCAGTGAGAACAATATTTCTTCCCTGGTTGGTGAGCGGAGACAACAGGTGGAAGAGCTCTTGAATCTAATGCTGGAATTTTGTAAGTTCTTAACTCAAATGGGAGGCAAGAAAACAGAGACAAGAGCAGAGTACTGCAAAGTAGAACTAAAAAAACGACTAACAAGCACTAGCAATATTTTGCAACAACTCCCTCCGTTTCAAATTGTAGGTTGTTTAAATTTTTCTAGAATTATAGATATTATTATGCATCTAAACATACACTATATTTATATGCACAGTAAAAACTAAGCACCTAGTAAAATCAAAATAACCTACAATTTGGGATGGAAGGAGTAGCAAACAGCACACGTGCAGCTATTTTTTTAGAAAAAAAATGATCAATGGAGCTTGAGCTGTCTACATATAATTTTGACTCGAGTTTGTTACGCCATTGCCTGTACTTTGTACAGCTATTGTCCAAGACTAGCACTCACAGTAGATGCCATGCATAAGTAGCAAATATGAATTTGATTTAATTTGATTGCTTGCTAAGCACAGCAAGATGGAGACCAGCTCCCTCATGAACGAAGTTTTTTCTAATCCATTTGTCCGGATATAATCAACATTTAACATCACTTCTTCTGATTGTAACGGTGCTTCATTACCTTAAACATGTACAAATACTAGTGAGGCGTTCAGAACGAATCACGTCATGCCAAAAGAAAAAAAAAACGGCCTCACTAGTTAAGTAGCATTGCCAGATTAAAGCATTATGTTACCTTGCTATTAGTCAAGGTTCACATGGGTGTGCGTAAACTAGGTTTCTAGGTTACGGTGAGCATGATGACATATACCATAAGTTGCATCGGAGCGCAGCAGCATTTTCATTTTCTTGATTTAAATACGATATCATATATATATTAAGTTGGAACTAGGCTGATTTAGAAAAGCCGTTACAATGGCTATTTCAGTGCTTGAAAACTAAAGATTTAGAACTAGGCTGATTTAGAAAAGATTGTATTGTTTACTTACATTACTCATAGGTTTAAGTGAACTAGCACATACAATGCTTATGGCTCGATGATGGGAAAAATCCAGTGCAAACTACTTCGGTGGAAACGTGAAATTGTGAAACCTCCCCTAAAAGCCATACCCTAAAGTTTCCAAAAATTAAAAACAATGTGCATTCAGAATATATTTAAAGATTTACTTTGTTGCAAATTTAATGTAGAAAAATCCATACAAAAATGACAGAATTCGAATGCATGTGCACTAGGAGACAAAATTTCTAGGCATATGTATTCTAGTACACAAGCACTTGGAACTTTGTCATTTTCATATGAACTTTTACAAAACGAGTTTGCATCTCAACTTTGCAACAAAGTACATCTATGGATGGATATAGATGCGCATCGTTTCAAAATTTTTAAAAACTTCTATATATTTTTTAAGAAGAATTTTCATGTTTCCACCGAAGAGGTGATTTCCACTAAATATTTCCACATATCTACTCGCAACTTCATCCAAGTAGAGGGCTGTTACAGATACCCACCTAGCTCATACCACCGGAGGAGCTGGCAAAATTTGGAAGCCCACTACGCCCATCGTTAACACATTTACCACGAAAACCATATGCTCCTGGTGAACAGAACAGAAGATCCTGAGAGTAAACATATCGGTTTGAACAGCCAAATTAAATTCCTCGGCCGTCAAGCTGGCGATTCATCGTCTTCGCGACAGCAATAAGCAACCGCAGACGATAAGAACTATGAACAGGTTTGAAGAACCAATTTTCCCACATTATTTGCTGACTTCAGCATCGCGCTAAATAATACCAGAGTGCACAATTATTGAGCAAGCGATTATTATGAAAAGTGCGCAAATATCAGAGTATATGTACATCTGATGAATAACTTGGCGAAAGGTAAGGTGACCAGCTGAAAATTCAGCTTCGATGGCTCAATCTATTTGCACCAACTTATGCTATCATTTGCATTTCATCAGAAGTCAATGAAGCAGACAGTAACTATCTACAGCTCATCATGGGTTTTTGCCTTATCCAGGGTAGAAGCAGGCTGCTGGTGCTCGTGAAGATAGCGAGCAGCCATTGCTGCTTGTGCAGCCGCCCCGTAGGGGAGGGCATCCTCGTTGATGGTGAAGTAGGGTGAATGATGGGGCGCCTGTGGTCCGCGGGTCTCGTTGTACATTCCCACAAAATAGTAGTAGGTGGAGGGGATCGCCTCGGCGTAGAAGGCGAAGTCTTCAGCACCCATCAGCGGTTGCCTGTCCCTCACATTCTTGGAGCCAACCATCTCGCTGGCCACATTCACGAAGAAATCATGGAGCTCAGGGCTGTTGATGGTTGGGGGAAAGAAAGGGCGGTCCTTGGTGAGGAAGTCCACAGTAGCAGTGCACCGCTGCACAGATGCTTGAGAGACAATTACCTGGGACATGAAAGACAGAGAGAAGCTGAGGATCTGCTGCAGGACAATCCACAGTGAAATTCAAGTAAATTGTTGAAAAACTCTTGAGGGGAATAGTGGGTAATTCACACAGATAAGATGACTGTCAGAGTTATGACCATTGTGACCGGACACTTCCATCTGCTGACCTTCCAACACTTACTAGCTATGAGAAAATTTGTTTTGCAAGTGCAGTAAAACCATTACTAAAGTGAAAGCTACAAGGCTGCAGCTGCAATTTTCATTAAAGTAGTGTAAAAGGAAAAAAAAATCTATTATGCATGCTCAAACAACAAACTACACACGGTCCTGTATCCATGCAATTAACCTTATTCATGAAAGAATAAGAGTCAGGAACTGCTCTTGTGTTCAAGCTAAAAGCAGTACAATTGAGTAAAGATGGAGAATAAGGGAATGCCCCACATTTTAGATGCGCACCAGCTTATTTGTTTATCTGGTTGTAGTATATATTTAAATTAGATAACATCCCAGTGCCAGAGGATGAGGTGACACTTACAAGTACCCATTTTTCTACAGCTATCAATAAAATGTGCAAATTCATCTATTTAATAATTACTACTGTAGTTAGTCATAGTGATCTTAACAAGAAGTTCAAGCAGTCATTTATTTAACGCAATTTTGAGTCCTTTTTCTTCCAAGAGAACCTGATCCGCACAAAATAATTAAGAAACTGACTATTCAGTTACAATAAGTTCCCAAGTAACTAATGCTGTTACCTCTTCAATTCGCTGCTTCAATTGATTAAAACTCTCTTTCAAAAAGGCCCGGAAGGTGCCACCTATTGTTACTGAATCAGGGATAACATTGAAGGCCCCACCTCCTTGAAATTTTCCAATTGTTACAACCTGCAGAACAAAGCATGGACCAAAGGAAACAATTTATATACTGGTTTGTAAATTTGCCAAAGGTTCAACATAGAGAAAGTGCTAGTCAGTGCACTGGACAAACTGATGGGGTCCTGGCCTTCTGGGAGTAACATATTGAATAAACAGCCAAAATTCAGCTTCAATGGTCCAATCTAATTTTACCTATTTCTGCTATCATTTAATTTGTATATGGAACTAAAAATTCCTCTATCAAACAACTTAAGAGTGTAAAACTTAAGTTTTGAATGTTATATAGTAATGGATGTGGAACAATTTGTGCTGCCTAGTTCTAATAAGTACAAGCAAACTTGGGCTGGCCTCCTGGGTTGTTTCCATACTAAGAGCAGGATAAAAAGTTCAACACGATCTTGACCAATTTCAAATAAATCATCTACACACATAGCAAAATCATTTTGTAAAAAATTTTCTATGCTTGTTCTGCAATTTAGACCAACAGAACAGTACATCATGCAACTTCTGCGGAAGGGAGTTATGTCAATCATATAAATAGATATAGAGAAAGGTTGTCAAGATCATGATTCATTGCTTGGGAATTTATGGCAGGCAACAACAAATTAAGTCGGTGAAGGGTAAGATGGTACCTGTGAGTCCAAGGGATCAGCTTCCCGGGAAACAAGTTGCTGAAGGCTCACAATAACATTTGAGGCAGCCAATATCGGATCTATAGTGTGATGAGGAAGTGCAGCATGCCCTCCCTTTCCACTTATTACAGCCTCAAAGAATCCACTCCCAGCCATAATAGGCCCTGGCCTGGATGCCAGCACACCAATAGGAATAGAGTCAGCTATGTGAATCCCAAAAATGGCATCAATATTTTCCACTGCTCCAGCTTCTATCATTTTCTGAGCCCCACCACCACCTTCCTCGGCTGGTTGGAAAACAAGGACTACAGTGCCCTACAGTAATCAACATGATATTCATAACCACTGAAATTTGTTCTAGGTGATAAAAATTCAATGATTACAAGTCAATTCATATAACTGATATGGAGGCAACTGAACTAAGTGATTCGATAAGGAGAATTGCTGATGGACTATCAGGATTAGTTGTGTGCTGTCTAAACATAATTACTCGCTTTCCCTAAGAACAGTAATATAAGCAATTGACAAAAATGCTAAATCTATTGCAAAAGGTTGGCTAAAGAAATGAAGTATAGACGAATAAAAAAAGGCAGAAAGAAACAATGTATTGCATTTCACAGATTTAAACCTGAGATAAAAAGAATGAACAACTTCCTTAGACTAAAAGAAGCTACCTCTTACAAAATATACACCCATTTTAAATTACGCAAAATATAAGCAAACTACCAATAGATAATAGTATAGTACGCTCTGCAGTCTTAGGGATCAAGGAGTTAAAAACTAGGATTGGGTAATAGTTATCAGACAAATGAATTTCACTTCTATATTTCTTTCAGAAAGAAAATGCCAAAAAACAGAGTCTGCATCCTAATCATTTTCCAAATCTTCAAAAGAAGTGAGAACATGTAGCTTAATGCAATTAAAGTAAGGAAAAGATCGCTATATACAAAGTGTTAAGCATCTTCCATAGGTTTTCTGAAGGCTATTCTCTAATTATTTAATTAACACATCTATACAAGTGTTAAGCACTTTTTATAGGTTTTCTGAAGGGTATCCTCTCATAAATCAATTAACAAATCTCCCTATCATTGGTGGACATAAATTTGGAGGTGGCAGGGATGGTGCACAGGGATTATGTCTACAATACATAACAGGTGCTACGTAAACCATGAAAATCTATTATATGACCAACACAAAAACAAAGTATCAAATAAACAAGATATCTGTCTCTGGCTGTCTGCTGAAATGAAGGATTGGACATACAAGTATACAACTGTTGCTAAACCTCAATACTTCAACAATTAATGGTATATCCATATTTAAAGAAAATTCTGATATCTCACCCAAAGTTTGAAAATATTAATTATTTCAGAAATTTTCATCGCACAATGAGAAACTTACAATTTCGCTTTGCTTTATAACTAAAGAAAAATATTTTAACCAACCTTCAACTCATCACGATGCTCCTGAAGGATCTTGGCAGATCCCAAGAGCATAGCAACATGAGCATCATGTCCACATCCATGCATTTTCCCAGGAACTTTGCTCCTGTGTTCCCATTCCACGCTTTCCTGTAAAAAAAGACATGAATTTTAACTTGGACAGATATAAACTAGTCGAATCTAACTTTGGGCAAATGAAACTTACCGCAATTAAATTTATCAATAATAAATAACTGAAAATTGATAATATGCATTATGCAAGGTTTAAAATTTGTGGCTTAGTACATTGAGAAGCAGCTCTCCACATACCGAACATTAATCAATTGGATCATATGAATAATAGACCTATTGCACCAGAAAAATATATATATCAATACAGTTCAATAAGCACATCATAGTTATGCAATCTACATGAATCACATATTTGTCTCATACTCTCATCACTAATCACCACCTGCAACATGATTGAAGGCTCACTTGACTGCACATATGCATATAGGCAGCCCATGTGATTCCTCCCAGTGAGAAGCTAAAGTCTTTTCTCCGTATGTTCCTAATTAGGAGGGACAGGTAGCCAGCTAGGGAACTACTTAGGAGTAGGCTGGCACCTGTTCCACCCTTTTCTAACCAGGATGTCTGCCGTGAACTATATGCGATATTGACAATTTCCTAGACCATTTCGATATCACACGTGCTGGCCTAGGTGACCCTTGGTCATTACTTTGTATTGCTCTGCAACAAATTTCAAAGAGCAAACATGTGCACCCTTTCCACTGCAAAGGTTGCGCAAACCCTGGAAGATTAGTTGCTTTCTGGTGCACCCCATAAGTTCTTTGAAATTAAGGTTTTCCTCTTCTCTTAAATCAATCCTCAGATGCCAAATTTCGCAATAGGGCCTCCAATATAGCACGCTATACAGGTAGGCCGTTTTATACCTAGCACGCTAGCAGAGCCTATTAAGTACGTTGATTGCAAATTAACAGCATTAAAAATATCGAACGAAATGCAGTTTCCACTATGCAAGCGGCTCCAAAAACAAACCCTTGTCAAACTAGATGAGCACTACTGAGGACAAGATACAATTTTGAAGCTTGTGATTGTTGTGATTGGAACGAATTCGATAAATAGACCAAGGACCTCCCGCCTCTATCTTTAGCAAAACCAATATCTATTTTCTTCAATCAGCAGCAAATTCAGGAAGCAGAGGAACCCAAATAGCGGGCAAGAGCCAGCGCAACCGAAGAAGAAATCGAAGGCAGCAACAGACCTGCATCGGTAGCGCGTCCATATCCGCCCGCAGCGCGACGAAGGGCGGGCCGCCGGTGCCGACTGTCGCGACCACCCCGGTGACGGCGAAGGGGTGCTTGTAGGGGATCCCCATAGCGTCGAGCTCCCGGCGCACGAGCGCGCTGGTCTCGAACTCCTCGTACCCCAGCTCCGGGTTCTCGTGGATGCGCCGCCGCACCCCGACCATCCAGCCCGCGAAATCCGGCTCCTTGGCCCGCCGCAGGAGCCCCGCGGGGTCCTCCAGCGCCGCCGTCGCCACCGAAGGCCATCCCGCGGCGGCGAGGACGGCGAGGGCGAGGCCCGCCAGCAGGAGTGGCGGCGCAGCGGTGCCCATGTTTTTTTGGTTGGTTCGGTTGCGCCTTGCGCGGTTGGTTTGCTGGTGAGTGATGAACTGATGATGCGGAGGTCAGGTGAGGAGTGCGGCGGCTTCGCTTTTGACGAGGCAAACGCACACGACACGAGGGCGGCGGCTGATTTTGTTTCTTCTCCCATTTTTTTTCTTCTCCTTCCTTTTCCCTGTTTCGTGCTACTGCATTTTTCATCGCTCTGCTGGGGTGTGCGGTCATTTCTGCTTTCGACCAATTTTTCCTTTCTGGGCAGTCTTTTGTTCCGAGACGTTTTGGTTGATTTGATGCCCATGGAATGTGTCATCTGAACGGATGGTTCTTGTCGTTCAGCCATTTGCAGGAAGAGGTCCTTGTTGCAGAGTGCTTGTGCTGTTGGTTGTCACCAATTTTGCTTTGAGCAGCACAATTGGATATTGGTCCCAAATGGACAGCACAGGCCCAAGCCCAACCCAGATCTAATTCGCCGGTCCACACCATTTCTGTTGACTTGTTGAGTGCTCCCGTTGTTTGTCAATCTCTATCTCTTCCCTATCTCTATATCCATCTCTTCTCTAGCTCTATCTCTATTTTAAAGCAATGATAGAGATAGAAATATATGTTGTACTAATATTGCGGACCCGACCTAAGCTCCCTGGGCTAAGCCACAGCCCGGCACTTGGCCTAGGAGCGCATGGAGCCGATTTTTGCATGCCCAAAAACAGGTGTGGCCCAACTAATCATTTAACTTTTTTTTTTTGGAAAAGGTCCTCTCGTCGTCCCTCAACTATTGCCGTAGTCTGGGTTTAGTCCCTCATGTGCAAAATCGGGTATTCGTAGTCCCTCAACTTCCAAAACCATTTGTTTTTGGTCCCTCACCGTTTTTTCGCATGATGTGGTAGTGGCCCCATATGCCATTTGGCTTTCTTCTCCCTCTCCTTCCTCCTTCCTTCATCATCTTCCTTCTCCCTGTATCCCTGCTCCCCAACGCTCGTCGCCGGGTCTTGGCCGCCCGCAGGTTCCATGTCTACGCTGATTGCCGGATTCGGTCTCGAGCCGACCACGCCGCAGTGCGGAGCCTGGCCATGGCCGCACCATCCCTTCCGCCCTCAGCGACCGCAGTGCCCCCGACGTCGTCCCAACCTCCTTGTGCCCCTAGGTCACCACCAGGGGCCAGGCTGTGCCGCTCAAGCTAGCTGACCATCGCCGGGTCAGGGCCGCTCGTGTCTACGTTGGTCGGCGGATCCAGCCGTGAGCCGGCGATGCCGCATGCCATGCAGCCGTTGGGGTCTAGCCATGCTTGCGCCATCCCGACCGCCTCGCACCCTCGACCACCACCGAGGACTGGTGCGTCGGGGCCCACCCGCCTTGTGCTGCTTGAGAAAGGGAAGGAAGAGAGAGGGACTGAGGGAGGAGGAAGAGAGGGGGAAGAAGAAATTCATATAGCATGTGGAGCCTACCGCCACCTGTTCTTGTGGAGCCCACGCCCAAGTCATGTAAAACCACCGTCAAAACGAGTGAGGGACAAAAATAAACAGGTTCAAGAGTTGAGGACTGCGAATACCTGATTTTGCGTATAAGGGACTAAATCCGAACTACGGTAATAGTTGAGGGACGTCCGGAGGATCTTTTCCTTTTTTTTTTTCAACTGAAATGGTTGGTGGACCGAGCTTGGCCCAAAAAATTCGATAGTTCTGGCCGATAATTTCTTTTGTCGCCTTCGCCGATGGCCAGCGCACCGGCATGCGGCTCTCCTCTCCTCAGCAGCGGTGGCCGGAGAGCCGGACGCCGGTGGTCTCGTGCACGCAGAGGGCGCGGCCTCGGCCCTCGGGGACATCGTCCCGGTCCTACAACCCCGTCCTGGCCACATGAACACGCCGAGTCCGCAGCCGTCCGCGCGTGATGCGGTGGCAAAACCAAGCAGGCTCAAGTCCACAAGCGCAGCAGCCAAGAAGAGAGGATAGCGACCGTAGGAGCAGCGTGCATGCCGCCCTCGCGTGCCGCGGCTGGCTCGTCATGACTGATATGTTCGTTTTCTACTTCATGTATGATCTGCTGGTAATTATCATCGCAGCATATTTTGGTCAATGGTTCTTCTTATTCGCCTTTGCATGGTTGGATGATGGCGTCGTGAGAAAGCTTCACCAGTTCCATCTCCATGCATGTGTTGCTATGCATTCTGTTTTTTTTTTTGCTGCCATGAAATGTTCTGGTTACAAAACTTCCGTTTGCACATTCCCGCAAGAATATTAACGTGGTGACTGGTGGGCAATATCAAATTTTGCGTATGACTGAAACGATTGTTTGCAGCAGCAATCTGGGGCGGATCTAGCGGTGGGCGGTTGTGGCTCAAGCTCCTCCTACAGCTCCGGACGCAATGGAGCCTCTCGAGTTCAGCCCCTCCTACAGAGGAAGAAGCGATAAAAGAAAGCAAAGAAAGAGAAGGAAAGAAAGGAGACGAGAAATGGTAAAGATCCTACAATTTGCATGATGTTTATGGCTGTATGTATTTAACTTGAATCCGTCAAAATAAGTTGCCCTGCGTGCTTTTGCAGATTTTTGGATTCGAGCTGTCAGATTTTTATCGTAATACAAGGACGACCTCCAAGCTATAATCGAAATAAGTTTTGTTCGTGTGACATCATATTTACTAAATCACATATTCATGCGGCGTGGCTGACATAATGGGGCATGGCTTCATCGATTAAGTAAAAATTTGTTGGTATTTTCCTAGTTATTAATAAAATATCATAGCCTTGTGCCCACACTATGGGCAGGGTGAAACGAAATTAGAGTATGAATTCAAACCGCATAGCCATCAAAATTTAATTAACTGAAGTTCGTGGACAATTTATTTCATGACCACTAGTACATGGATACACATTTCATAGCATAGAGAAAAATCGTACCGTACGGATGCGGAACAACCATCAACACCACTGCCGCCGGCCCACTCTTTTTAAGAAGTATATAAATATATTAAAAGGAGTAAATATTAAAATAAAATCTTTTCAAATTTATGCATGTTAAATTTGGCTTTAATTTAATTTCCAGCAAAAGATTTTCCATTTGGCTCCAGTTTTCTCGAACTACCGTCGCTCGGCTCGGACTCCGACTCCGCCCGTCGGTGGTCCAGCTCCTGGCCACCCACGCCGACATCAGCGGCCGCGGCGACTGCGGCCGCTTCCTCGTCACGGAGTGCGCCGGGCCGATGAACCTGCGCCAGCACATGGAGCTCCGGCGCCGCGATGGCCTGCCGTTCGAGGAGGGCGAGGTGCGCGACGCCATGCGCCAGCTCCTCGCCAGCGTGGAGAGCGCGCATGGCGCGGGCGTGCTCCACACGGAGATCGTCCCGGAGAACGTAGCCGTCGGCCAGGAGGACGTGGTCTCCGACGGAGCGGTCGTCGGGAGGAGGATGGTCTACAAGATCTGCGGCTTCGGCATGTCGGAGCCGGCGGCGCTGGCGGCGGCGGAGAAGGACGACTCCGGGCTGCTGGCGTCGCCGAGCCCGTACCGCGCGCCGGAGCCCTTCCTGGGCTCCAAGGACTACGACGGGCGGGTCAACACGTGGGGGCTCGACTGCATCATGGCGGAGCTCCTCGCCGGCACCGGCGTGCCGTTCTTCGGCTGCAAGCTGGACACCGGGGTCCTCGAGAAGATGCTGTACGTGGTCGGCGCCAGGGGCATCGTCAAGTGGCCGGGGCTGGACCGGGTGACGGCGCACGACCAGGCGGCGCGGCTGCGGAAGCTCTACCGCCGAGACCGCGGCCACCTGCGGCAGGTGTTTCCGAGGGAGGTGCTCTCTCTGGCAGGCTACAAGGTCTTGAAAGGGCTGCTGCGGAGTCACCCTGATCGCAGGCTGACGGCCGCGGGCGCCCTCCGCATGCCATGGTTCCGGCGCCGTGGCTTGGGTGGCTACTTTGGTGGAGCGGTCTTGTCAGCCAACTAGCCATGATCTGAGTGTTCTCAGGGTGGTTGATTTTTTCCCCAAGATTTGTGTAGCGAGTAGATAGACTTAAGGCTATCCGTACTCGTCATACTCTATTTCCATACTTTACAAAGAACTAGCAAAATGCCCGTGCGTTGCTACGGTGAAATGATAATCATATTTTTAAAACTCGTGGGTTTTTTTCCTATTTCTATCACTATATATTTATTGCATTTCTGTTAATATATATCCTTATACTAAAATAATTATTCATTTCTCAAACACAATAAACCAAAATATTTATTGTTTGATGCTTTCTTGCTATGCGTGTTTGGTTAATTATTTGTTTACGAGGAGATATGTGTCTAGCTGTTGTTCACAAGAAATAGTGTCCAAGTATTTTAAATGAAGCTTAAAGTTTGAAAGGTGGGCTATTTAGATTGTCAGAAGTGCATTGGAAATTTCTGAAACTAAAACTGGAATGTTCAGTTCCTGGTTGCCCGTGCGTTGCTACGGGTCATTACTTGCTCTCACGTTATTATACGTTTGTTTATAATATGTTAGCTTCGCTTCACAATATGTGGTAGACAATTCATCAAAGATGAGTGGCAAAAAAGACCATTACTCCATCACCATTATGAAGGAAACAACAATTACCACCCAAATATGAAACGTATAGGAAGATATCAGCAAATACTACATATCAAACAACAGTGACATCATCAGGAATACTGAATGCCTTAACAGATATCGGTTGTACCTATTTGGTGAGGACCTCTGAATACACTAACAGATATCGGTTGTACCTATTTGGTGAGGACCTCTGAATACACTATATTCTTTGTGTATCTATCGGTTGTGTCTTTTTGATTCACCTTTTTCTTATTTGAAACTGGAATGTTCAGTTCCTGACCGAAAGTCAGAGCTCTCAATCTTCCAAACCAAAGATCTTTTGAGCAAAGTTCCTATCTAGAACTTGCAGCCCTATAGTACCTCTACAAGTTTGGTTAAAGGTGCTTGGAGAGTTTGTTATTGGATTTGGATGATCTGTGCTCGAGAAAAGGTAGCCTTTCGGTGCTTTGGAGATAATTGACAGGAGCAAATTCTAAAGGTTCAGTGTAACCGGTGTTTTTCCCAAAGTTCAGAGACTTTTATCTTTCGATCCTATGGAACCAAAGCCCTATCTAACACATGTAGCTCGTTGATCCAGATACATCTTTGTATAAAGACGATTTGCAAGTTTATGTTTGGATTTGGACAAGAATCGTTGGGGAAGGGACTGCTTTTCTGTATTTCTGGAGCAGCTACAAGCAGCAATAGCAGCTCGCAGCACTGCCACCACTACTTAAGCCTCCGCGGTGAAAATCCTCACGTGCCACATGCCGGCAATGCCGCCGAGGCTGCATGCAGGGCAGCGGCAGAGTGTCCTGCTCCGGCTGCCACCTGCGCCCAATCCTCCTCCTTCGCCTCTCAATTTTGAAGAAAGGAGAAGCTTTTTGCCCTTTAGCGCCCTCCCTTCCCTCCTTTTTCCACCTGAGCCCCCCTCTCTTCAGAATTTGGATTGCGGGTTGATTCCATAAAAATTGAGGAACTTTTTTGCAAAATGACCATGACGTATGAAAAAAAAACTGGGCAGAAACCTTACTTGCTTTATGGAAAAAACATGTTAGTATGACATATTTTCACTTATATATATCAAAATGCCCGAGCGTTCCTACGGTGAAATGATAATCGTATTTTTAAAACTCATATTTTTTTCTATTTGTATCACTATATATTTATTGCATTTCTGTTAACATATATCCTTATATTGAAATAATTATTCATTGATGGCCATCAGCCGTGGCTTCTTCTCAGGGTCGGACCCGTCGTACTGCTTCAACTCCTCTTGAGTCTTAATTGTTTGCCTTACCGTTTTTGGCCCAATATCTCCCCCGACATGGCAGCTTAACTTCGCACCTGGCTCGTAGCCATCCATCTGGATTGGGCGGTCGAGACACTCATGATGCAAAACACAACTCGGACACTCGTGATGCAAAACACAACTCGGTTCCAGCATCTCATGTGAAATCCTAAGGTGACGTTTGGACGGTGGATGTGATATGAAAATGGATATAAGATGGGATACGGAGAAGTAGATTATGGATTGGGAAATAAAACTCCAATCCGAATCCATGGTTTGGCTGTGCTTAGGAAATGGTTTGGATTTAAAGCGGAACCCACGTGCAATAGAAAAAGAAAGGAAGAGGACTTGGCCGTTTTCTCTTTTTGATGCAACGGCACCGTCATAATCCAAACTGCGAGGCACCCTTATCTCTGGTTCTCTCTTCTCTTCGTCCACGCTGGACCTTACCCCGTATTCGTGTTTAGGTTCTTTAATTTGGGTCTAGATTTTCTACGGGACCCACAAACTAATTAAAAAAAGGACGGTCCTTATCTTTTGGTGCCTTGTTCGTTCACAACCACATGGTGCTACTCGAGCTCCGAGGCGAGCAGCACACTCTGCCATAGCACGACAAGACCGAGGCCTTGTTTACTTTCCAATTTGGGAGTGGGAAAATTGGCATTTTGCCATAAATGCGCAACTGTAGCGTTTCATTTGTATTTGTGAATTATTGTCCAAATATTGACTAATTAGGCTTAAAAGATTCGTCTCGCAAAGTACAACAAAACTGTGCAATTAGTTTTTGATTTCGTCTACATTTAGTACTCCATGCATGTACCGCAAGTTTGATGTGATGGGGAATCTTCTTTTTGCATAGTGTCAAAATTGGGAGTTTGGAAGGAAGTAAACAAGGGCCGAGGCTTCAGCTGCGTGCGATTCGAGTGGCGGCGGCGACCACTACGCGCGGCACCTGCGGTGGCGAGCACCATGCGTAGCATCTACCGTGGCTGCGCTCCCGCTCGTGTGGCTGCGGTGGCGGTGGCTTCGCTTCCCTCCGCATAACTCCGAGCGCAAGCCATGCGGCGAGCTCCGACGTCCACAGCATGCTCCGGTCCCGACACTTCAAGCTGCTGCGGTTCCTCTCGCTTGTGCGCGCGTGTGGACAACGCACGGGCATCAGTATTATGGGGAGCTCCAGGCGGCGGCTGCGGCGGGGGAGATCCGGGCGGCCGCGGATGGGAAGCTCCAGTTGGCGAGCTCTGGGTGGCGGCTTCAGCGGGGGAGATCCGAGCGGCTGCGGATGGGGAGCTCCAAGCGGGCGCGTGGCGCCGCCTCGGCAACGGGCGGGCGGCGCGGCCGTGGTGGGGCTCCCCGCTCCGGCCGCTGCCCGCGCCCCGTCCCCCTCCTTCGCCTCCTTGTTTTGGATTGGAGAAAGGAGAAGTTTTTTCCCTTTAAACGCCCTCTCTTTCCTCCTTTTTCAATCCGACACCCAGACTATTCATAATAATGGACTGCGGGTTGATTACACAAAACATCAGGGTTTTTTTTGCAAAATGACCACGATGTACGAAAATCCAGGCAGAGGCGTTACTTGCTTTAATAATAGGTAAAGATATTCTATCCTAGTCATCAAGATTCTCTCCTCTATATCAATTTCTCCAGCACCCGTGTTACTCTATATCTTATACTCTATACCAACTACCACATATTTTATTCCCCTCCCTCCCTCTTTCCTTCTACCCAGCCGTTCCCCTCCCCCTCCCGATGCCTCCTGGGCCTCCTCCCTGCCGGCTCCTTCCTCTTCCCTGCCGTCCCCCTCCTCCTCCCCGACGGTGGCGGTGACGGATCCAGCGGTGGCGGCGGATCCGAGCAGAGGCGCGCGGGGGGGGGGGGGGGAAGGGGGGGGGGAGGGAGGGGGGGGGGGGGGGGGGGAACAAGAGGACTTGGGGTTGGGGGGGGGGGGGGGA
>NC_028454.1:25963519-26075076 GCF_000263155.2 Setaria italica
TAACAAAGCCCATTTCCCCACATTTAGCCCAACACTGGACTAGTCAACACGGAAGCACCCCAACGGGGGTTGCAACCCATCCCATGGGGCCGGAACCAGGACCTAAGTCATCAAGAGCTTAGTCCTTTTCCAAGGGCTCCCCGTTGCTCACCAGCACACCTAAAGCCCAGCAGTTTAGCTAGTGGGGTCTATGGTAACCCGTTGCCCACACAACGGTGGAGTGGTTGCACGATGATGGAATTAGACAGGGATGACACATCAACTCGGTCCTTAGCCATGACAAGATGGATATCTCCCACTGTGGTCAACCAGTCAGGTACGGGGCGTTGGGGCTGGCGGTGTCGGGAGGTGGGTAGCGGGCGCCCTGGGCGCCCGCCAGGAGTAGCGGACCATTGGCCCTCCGCTTGGGTAGCGGACGCCTCCCGGTACCACAGTGCGGGGTTTTTTCCACTACCGCGTACTGAGGATCGTTTACAGGGTGCCGGTGCGGACAACCTAATGCTGTGAAAGGGTTATAATGATGTATGTTATTCGTCCTGCTTGTAATGTGACGTTCTTCATCTTCTCACAAATACTACAAGTTAATTTAGGTTTTCAATTCCCTAATTCAAATCTTATAAACTTTGATTAGAGATTTCTATAAAAAATATTCTTGATAAAAGAGTTGCTGTTATGAATTCATTTCAGAAAAAAAGTTGCTGTTATGAAAATAACTTTATAATCTGTGCCACTCAGGACTTTAGGGCAGCGTTCTTTTTTTGTTGTGGATCCCTGGGAAGTGATTTTGCACTGCAGCCTCCAAACGGTAGCCAGTTCATCGAACTCTGATAGTTAAATTTGACCGCAGCAATGGAGCTGCCCTTACTCAAAATAGCCCACCAATGCCATCACCTATCCTTACACAAAAAGCAAAGGACATTATCGAGGATTAACAGCTAAAAGCAGCAATCTAGCCCCACGCGATGCAGGGATACAAACAGGCCCAAGCTTTTACCAATCCATATTTTATAAGGCACATACTACATACCATATTTTTGATAATATCTAACTAATCCAAACATGACCTTAAGTCTGACACATACTCTCCCCATAAAAAAAATCAAGAGCAAATAATGAGGTAAAATAACTTTATTTGCCTCTATTTATTAACTATATTATTTGGTAGTAACTGATACCGTATGCACATGCACATACCAAATGTGACAGAATGACTTGTTTTTGATAGATTTTGAATCTTAGAATGATTATTTTTTTGGACGGAGAACGTATAGTATTATGGAGCACCAAGTGATAAATCTTGTTTCATGCGAAAAATGCAAGAACCAAGACCTAAGCCTCGTAAAAATAATCATTTAGCGAACAAACACATTTAAAACAACGGATTGACCATGTACGTTGACCGTATAGCGCAGTGGATATCGCATTTCACTACGAATCAGAAGGTCGCGTGTTCAACGCCCACTGTGCCGAAAATCGTATGCTAATGCTACTGAAGAATTGAACAGATGATGAGCTGGCAAACTAGTTCCTGACCATGAAAAGGCGACGTTTGCATGTGCATAAACTTAACAAGATGAAGAACCAAAACTAAATTACTCGGTAGTTCTCACCCAAATAGTAAAAAACTGTCAATTCATCATCTGCACAAGATTATATTTACTCATAAATATGACCGTAGCATCGCACTATTCCCGCATGCCGCAAGAGATAATTATCAAACTGCGCAAATTTCAGAATGTATATACAGCTGCTGAATGACTTGGCGAAAGCTAAGGCTCACCAGCAAAAATTTCAACTTCACGGTTCAATCTAAGGGTGCATTTTGCCGAGCTTCCAGAGCTGATTCTCTGCTGAATCTAGCAGGAGCTCTGCCAAACAGTTTTTTCAGGAAGAAATGATTCTCTGCTGATTCTGTGAAGTGATTCTCTGGAATGAACTAAGAGACTTGGACTGAAAAAAGTAGCTTCTCCCGTGAAGTGATTCTCCATCGTTTATGCTAGAGAATCAAAGAGAATCACTTTCAACTATAAAATCACTTCTCTTGAAGCTCCCATAAAAAATCAGAATCAAATGGAATTTAATCAGAATTCAACAAAGCAGGCAGCATCTATTACAGCTTGTCACGGGCTTTCGCCCAGTATATATCTACAGCTCGTCATTGGGCTTTCACCTTATCCGGGGTAGCAGCAGGGTGCTCATGCTCGAGCAGATAGCGAGCAGCCAACGCTGCTTGCGCAGCCGCGCCGTAGGGGAGGGCATCCTCGTTGACAGTGAAGTAGGGGGAGTGATGAGGCGCCTTCGGTCCACGGGTCTCGTTGTATATGCCCACGAAGTAGTAGCAGGTGGACGGTATCACCTCAGCATAGAAGGCGAAGTCCTCGGCGCCATCAGTGGCTGCATGTCTCTCACGTTCTTGGAGCCAACCATTTCGCTGGCCACACTGACGAAGAAATCGTGAAGCTCAGGGCTGTTGCTGGTTGAGGGGAAGACAGGGTCCTTGTTCAGGAAGTCCACGGTAGCACTGCATCGCTGCACGGATGCTTGAGACACGATCACCTGGGACATGAAAAACAGAGAATAGCTGAGGATCCTCTGCAGGACAATCTACAGTGAAATTTTCTTGAAGTAAAATGTTGAAGAAAGAGGGGAGTAGATGAGAACTCAGCACAGATGAATGTCATTTCTGACCATTGTGACCCAATCACTTCCGTCTACTAACCTACCAACCTGTAAAAACAATGAAAACCTGTTTTCCAAGTGCAGTAAAACTATTTCTAAGGTGAAAGCTACAAATCTATAGCTGTAATTTTCGCTTCAATTAAAATGTGAAAGAAAAACTTCTAATCTGAGTACTCAAACAACAAATTACAAGTGAGTCTGTATCCATGCAGCATGTGTTCCAGTATTGGCAGCACATGTTCCTTATCCATAAACGAAAGTTTCTACGTGAGAGAATAAGTGTCAGGAACTCCTCAAATCGCCAGCAGTGTACAATCTAACAAAGATGGAGAATAAGGGAAAACACCAAATTTTAGATGCGCACCAGCTTCTTTCTTCACCATATCCTTGGTTGCAGTATATACTTAAATTAGGTGTCAGCCTAGAGCATGAGGTGCCACTTACAAGTACCCACATCTTAAAGCTATCGATAAATGTGCAAATTGATCGTATTTGATAATTAAATATTCTAGTTAGGTATAGTGACTAGTCATCTCAACAGCAAGTTCAAGTAGATATCTATTTAAGGCAACCTTTTAGTCCTGTTTATTTCTAAGAGAGCCTAATTCCCAGAAAATAATTAAAAGAAACTACTTAAATAGTAAGACATAGTATCCAAGCCAAAATGCCATTACCTCTTCAATTCGATGCTTCAGTTGAATAATACTCTCTTTCGAAAAGGCTCGGAAGGTGCCACCTATTGTTACTGAATCTGGGATCACATTGAAGGCCCCACCTCCTTGAAAATTTCTAACAGTTACAACCTGCAAAATAAAGCATGGACCAAACCAGAAGGAAACACTTATGTGCTGAAATGTAAACAAGAATAAATTCCCAAAGTTTAATATAGCAGCAGTACTTCAGTAAGTACACTGAACAAACTGATGGGATCCTGGGAGTAGCAATCAAATAAACAATTTGTATAATTCTTGTGGTGCAAAATCAATTTTTGTATTTGGTACTACAAATACCTATATTGAGCAATTAATGAGTGTAAAACTTAAGTTTTGGAAATTGTATAATAATGGATACAGAAGAATATGTGCTGCCTAGTTATAACACGTCCAGGCAAATTAGGGCTGGCCTGTTGGGTAGTCTTCTAGGTTACATGTTAGTAGCAGGATAAAAAGTTCAACAAGATCTTGACAAATTTCAAATAGATCTCCCAACACACCTCAAATCATTCCATAAAATTTGTTCTATTCTTGTTCTGTAGTTTAGACCAACAAAGCAGTACATCACGAAACTTGTATGGAAGGGAGATATGTAAATCATATAAATTGAAATAGAAAGAGTCAACCAAGAACATGCTTCCTTGCTTGGAAATTTATGGCATACAACAACAAATTAAGTCGGCCAAAGCTGGGACAGTACCTGTGAGTCCAAAGGATCAGCTTCCCGTGAAACAAGTTGCTGAAGGCTCACAAAAACATTTGAGGCAGCCAATATTGGATCTATAGTGTGATGAGGAAGTGCAGCATGGCCTCCCTTTCCACTTATTACAGCCTCAAAGACTCCACCCCCAGCCATATATAATAGGCCCTGGTCTAGATTCCAGCACACCAATAGGAAAAGAGTTAGCTACGTGAAGCCCGAAAATGGCATCTACGTTTTCCACAGCTCCAGCTTCTATCATTTTCTGGGCCCCACCACCACCACTTTCCTCAGCTGGTTGGAAAACCAGGACTACTGTACCCTACAGTAATCAACAAGATATTCATAACCATATAAAATTCGTAGGTGACTAAAATTCAAAGATTAAAAAGATAATTCATAACTGACATGGAAGCAAGTGAATTAAGAGACTTAACCAGTAGAATTGTCGATGTGGACTACCAGGTTTAGTCGTGTGCTGTCCAAGCATAATAATTACTTAAAATCAATTTTTGACAGACTAAACAGTCGTACTCACTTTCCCTACAAACAGAAACATAAGCAATTGACACAAGTTCTAAATCTATTGCCGAGATTAAAAATATTGAATATACTGATAAAAAAGCAGAGGGAGGTAATATAATGCATTTCATAGGTCTACCCCTGAGGGGGAAAAGAATGACTTTCTTGGACAAAAGAAGCTACCTCTTACAAAATATAGCGTCCATTTTTAAGTTGTTCAAAATAAAATATAAGAAAAACTACAAGTAGATAACAGTAGGGAATGATCACAATATACAAGTGCTAACATCTTCTATAGGTTTTGAAAGCTATTCTCCCATTAATTACACAAATCTCCCGTATCATTGCTTGGACATACATAACAGGCACTAGGTGAACAACTGAACAACAGAATTAATGTGAGGAACCTCCAAGTTACACCCATTTAATCAAGTCATCAACCATTGATCAACTTAACTAAATAAGAATAACTCCGGTCGTCCTTGAGATGTGAGCATTGCCTAGGATTTATACACACCTCACAAGCACAACAAGATGAACACCATCACAACATAAGCATTACACACATAGTCCATCACCTTACATAAAAGAGTTCAAGTCACGTACATAACAAGTTCATAGAGTTTGCAACGGAAAGTTCTATCATCGCTCTCAACATATGATACAACACAAAATAAGAGGGTTAACACTATATGCTGATAGTGCCTTCTCATAGCCATGTCCATCACTTCCTACCCACACATCCATCCGTGGGGAAGAAGTACCCAAAGGCGGCCTCCAGCTGCGGATCACCTGCAACAACTTAATGGCGGCACCGTGAGTACAAAAGGTACTCCGCAGGTCTTATCTAAGTATGGGTATATACTTGCCCGACTCTCAAGGAGAATGCATTTGGTTAAGTAGCAAGGAATGAGAGGGAGAGAGAGCTGCAAGGAGCTCTGGTTAGGCTTGAGACGTGGGCTGACGTTTGGGGTCCGTGGGGGAGACGTGGCGCAAAAGTTTTGCGCACGCGACACACACCACAGTGTGCTGGCGGACCATCCGCGGTTGACGTGGCAAAGGAGTTGAGTGAGTCATGCTTGACCGAGGTCAACATGATGACATGTATGGCAGACCGTCCGGCCCCCATGGGCGGACTATCCGCAGGTACCCAAAGAAAGCATCAACTTTTATTTATTTGCAACTTAATTTAATGCTTAATGATGCTCATGATGACATGCTTAACTTAAACAAGATTAAGGCCTTTTACAATTAATCTAATACCACCAAAAATATGCACCAAAACTATGTCCCCTGGAAGGAAGGATTGCACATCCAACTGTTGCTAACCCATTTACGATTTATTCATATTTAAATTCAAATTCAGATATCTCACTCAAAGTTTGAATAGAGAACATCAAATATTTCAGAACTTTTAATTATACAATAAGAAATTCTCATTGCTTTATAACTAAATAAAAAATATTTCAACCAACCTTCAACTCATCATGATGCTCCTGAAGAACCTTGGCACATCCCAACAGCATAGCAACATTTGCATCATGTCCACATCCATGCATCTTCTCAGGAACTTTGCTCTTGTGCTCCCATTCCACGCTTTCCTGTAAAACAAGACATCAATTTTAACTAATGGTCAAATACAGAATAATTGCACTTCAGAATCCAGATTGGGCTACCGGAGTTTGCCACGATTAAATTGCTTGACAGGTTGCACAAACACTAGAAATCTAATTGCTTTCCGGTGTACAGCACAAGTACTTTTAATCTATGGTTTCCCTGAACTCAATCCTCAATAGTCAAATTTTGCAATGACCACCGGAATACAAGTATATTTAAAAGAACTCAGAGGTGCGGAAGAACTTTGGTGGAACGGCGCACCTTTTCCATGCATCAGCTGCGTGTTTATATAGGTGAGGAAAATCCCCTCGCATGGAGTTACAATCGGATCACAAGTTGGTTGGGATGGGCACTTCCTTGGAGTCCAAGCTAAATACATAATCTATCTATTGTTACAACAAACAAACCTTTACAGATAAGCCGATCCCAATCTCAACTGATCACCTTAAACAATACAATGTCGATATCTCTTATATACTTCTAATAGCCCCTCTCAATCATAACTGAGCTAGGTTAAGATTGTGCTTGAAGTTCTCCAATTTCTTAACAGAAAGAGCTTTTGTAAAACCATCTGCCACTTGATCTCATGTCGGCACATAATCAATCTCGAATAACCTTTGATTCCTTATCTTACAAAATGATATTCTACTTCAATATGCTTTGTTCTAGCATGAAAAACAGGATTAGCAGAAAGATACTTAGCTCCAATGTTATCACACCATATCCTTGCAGCCACTGGACAGGAACTCCTATCTCCTTAAGTAAGGTTTGTATTCACATAATCTCAACAGTGGCATTTGCTACAGCCTTGTATTCCGCTTCTTCTGTGCTCGATCTAGACATTGTCTATTGTTTGCGAGCACTTCAAGAAACTAAATTACAACAAAAAAAAATCGCAAAGCCTTCAGTAGACCTTCTGTCATCTAGACAACCTACCCAATCTGCATCAGAAAAACCGCTGACAAGCATGGACTTAGACGTATGAATCTTCAGCCCAATTTTCGTACACTGCTTGAGGTATCTCAAAATACGCTTGACAGTTGCCCAATGCATGGTTGTAGGAGCATGCAAATATTGACACACTTTATTTACAGGAAATGCAATATCTGGTCTAGTGAGCGTCAAGTATTGCAAAGCCTCTACTATACTTCTATATCTTTTAAGCAAATCATACGCATATTTGTCTTGAGTAAGAATAATTCCATCACAAACCTTGCTGACTTCTATGCCCAAGAAATAATGAAGCTCTCCCAAATCCTTCAATGCAAATTCTTGCTCAAGACTGTGTAGGAGCTTCTCAGTTACACCTTGAACAGAACTTGCTACTATGATGTCATCAACATAAATTAGCAAAAATATTGTCACATTGTTAGTGTTAAAATAAAATAATGATGTGTCTGCCTTTGAGGACTTAAACCCAAGACTGTATAGCTTCGCACTTAGTCGAGAATACCATGCCCTTGGAGCTTGTTTCAACCCATAAAGAGCCTTGTCCAACTTACACACATAATTAAGCATGGTCTTGTCTTCATAACCTGGAGGTTGTCTCATGTAGACTTCTTCCTCTAGTATTCCATGAAGAAAGGCATTTTGTACATTGAGCTGTCGTAGACTCTACCCTTGTGAAATAGCAATAGATAAAACAGTTCTGATGGTTGCAGCCTTAACAACAGGACTAAAGGTATCAGGACTAAAGGTATCTTCATAATCTACCCCATATCTCTGCTTAAAGCCTTTAGCCACTAAGCGAGCCTTGTATTTGTCTAAGCTATCGTCAACCTTACGCTTAATTTTATACACCCATTTACAATCAATGATATTGCTGCCTTTCTATGGTGGAACTAAATGCCAAGTCTTATTTCGAAGTAAAGCATCATATTATATGTCCATTGCATGTTTCTAGTTTGCATCTCCTAAAGCCTCTGAAGTATTTTGTGGCTCACCAATAGAAGTAAAGAATCCATACCGAACTGTACCATCAGTATACACCTTGGGTTTGCATATCCTATCTCGAAGGTGAGTATGTGGTCGTCGATGTGGTTCTGCTGGTTCAGACGGAGCTGCCGCAGAAGATCCAATTTTGGCTCCCCTAGGATTCGAGGCAGATCCGACAGGTGGAGCTATAGCAGGATCCGTCGCCGATGCACGTGCTGTCGGGAGGTCACCCGACCGCATGTCGGGTGAAGGTGGTGTGGCAGCGCTGGAGAGGCCACGCTCAGGCGAGGCAAGAGGGTGCCCTCACCACGCGTCGTACAAAGATGGGAGGTGCGCGCCCATCGGTGATGGAGGAGTGCGGCCTGCCGCATTGGGATCCGCCTGGCGCAGCCCATGATCCGAGGTAGATCCCATTCGCTGCTACATGGCACGGAGCGAATCTCCCCCGGCACCTGAGCCTAGAAGGGTGCTGTTATTTGATGTACCACTGGTAGTATGGATCTGGTCATTGCCGGAGTACTTCTCCCTCATCGCCAACTTCTCCAAATCTCCCGTGATGTGGTCATTAGCACCGGTATCCATGTAGGTAGCAGCCGCAACATTCTTCAGGTCTGGCACATAGTTTTCATCAAACCTATGCTAGTATCTATCAGTTGTGTGTCCCCTCTTGAGACACACCTGACATAGTGAGCATTCGGTGGAGTTGTTGTTGAAGCGCTGGTTGGAGTTGTTGCTGTTGTTGGGTGGACGCGAGTTGGTGTTGTTCATGGTGCCTCCTCCCTAGCCACGACCAAAGCCTCCATGGCCATGGTTGTTGGAGCCGCCACCACCACGTCCTCGGTTGCCCTTCCCTCCACGGTTTGCCATGTTGGCAGATGAACTAGAGGAAGAGTGGCCACTCTGGAGCTCCATCCTGGTTTCAAAAGCAAGAAGCTACAAATACACTTCGCTTACCGAGGGCGCATCTGATCTTGCAACAAGAGTAGACACAATGGGGTTGAAGTCGTGATCAAGCCTAGTGAGGATGTGCTCGATGAGTTCCTCTTTTTCCACCGGTCTTCTAGCGGCGGCCATCTCGTCGCCTAGGGCCTTCATCTTCCTGACGTACTCCGCGATCGTCATGGATCCCTCCTAGGTGGTCGCAAGAGCTAGGCGCGTGTTCACCGCGCGAGCCTGGGTGCGCGACGAGAACATGTCTTCAATCATCTTCCAGGCTTGAGCTGCTGTCTCCATCGCAGCTATCTGTCCCAGCACATCCTTGCACACGGAGGTGAGTAGAAAACCAAGGACTTGCTGGTCCGAGGTATACCACTCATCCCATGCCGGATTTGGGATCTTGACATCTTTGCCGACGGCATCCTTCCCACCAGTTTCAGCAGGAGGTGCAGCTTTGGCACCGGTGAGGTACCCTTGGAGACATTCTCCACGGAGGGTCACAAGGACCTGGGCCCTCCATGTGGCATAGTTGAGCCTGGCGAGCTTCTCTGTCACGCTCTGGCCAGACAAGGGATTCATTGCAGCTCTGGAGGATGAAGCCATGGCTTGAGGTGGATTGGATCTAAGGAAAGCTGGCTCTGGTTACTATAAAAGAACTTAGAGGTGCGGAAGAACTTTGGTGGAACGGCGCACCTTTTCCGTGCGTCAGCTGCGTGTTTATATAGGAAAATCCCCTCGCATGGAGTTACAATCAGATCACAAGTTGGTTGGGATCAGCACTACCTTGGAGTCCAAGCTAAATACAGAATCTATTTATTGTTACAGCAAACAAACCTTTACAAATAAACCTCTACAGATAAGCTGATCCCAATCTCAACTAATCACCTTAAACAATACAGTGTCAATATCTCTTAGATACTTCTAATAGTATTCGGGTTGATTTATAACAAGAGCATATTGAGTTTGAATGCCTAGCAAATTTACACCGTTAGCGTATTGAAAGGCGCAGTTTTAGCTATCGATAACTAGACCTAGGAAGCCTCCTATCATTAGCAAAACCCAGAAATTATTTCCTCAATTCGCAACAAAATCAAGAAGCAGAGGAACCCAACACAGTAGGGGGAGAGTAGCCAAGGGCCAGCCAGCGCAATGGACCTGCATGGGTAGTGCGTCCATGTCTGCCCGAAGCACAACGAAGGGTGGGCCCCCGGTGCCGATCGTCGCGACCAACCCGGTGATGGCGATGGGGTGTTGAGCTCCCGGCGCACGAGCTCGCTAGTCTTGAACTCCTCGTAGCCCAGCTCAGGGTTCTCGTGAATCCGCCGCCGCACCCCGACCATTCAGTCCAGGAATGCCGGCTCCTTTGCCCGCCGCAGGAGCTCCGCAGGGTCCTCCAGCGATGCCGCCGCCGAAGCCCAGACCGCTGTGGAGGCGACGGCGAGGGTGGCAAGCAGGAGAGGCACCACTGTGGAGGCTACTGTGCTACTTGCTGGTTCGTTTTAGTTGATGACTGATGAGGCAGCTTCGCTTTTGATGAGGGCAGCAGTTGATTTCCTTTTTCTTTTTCCTCCCAACTTTTTTCCTTCCTAGTCACTAAAAAAACCTTTTTCCGTCCCATTTCCAGCCCTGTGCAGCTTCCTTCCTATTTCTAGCCCCGTGTAGCTTGTGACTCTGCTGACTGCTTGGCTAAAAATCAGGTATGTTTAGCTTCATTCGGGGTGATGAGATTTTTTTTATTTTTAACCCCAATTTTATTTGCACGGTGTGATCCTTTTGATCGTGCCGTGCGCCGTGGTGCAGCAGTTAGCCGCTGCCGCGCCACGTGCACTTGCACTAGGTTTAGGATTTCATTTTGAATTTTTCATGATTTATAAGTTTGTTATGTAGTAATGGATGCTTAGTTTATACGCAGTCGACTCTTTGCCCATGGTTTTAACGTGTAGAAGTAGTTGCATGCATCGATTTATATAGTTGTTGATGTATTTGTGTGGTGTACATGGCATGTGTAGGTTTATTTGTTTATTATGTCAAATTAATGTAGTTTATTGTTGTTGTTTGTAGTAAATGACCTATATTTGGTATGTTAAAGTCTTTGCATTTTGTAAATGGATCGTTTAGTTCGTATGTTTCATAGTGGGATTGTGAAAGAGAATGGGGAGTTTGAGAATATGAATGAGGTAGTGGAGTTGTTCGATGCTCGTCCAAGTTTTAAAGATTTAGTTGAGCGTGTAATGACAGAGTATGGATGTGGAGTGGATGAGATGACATTGAGAGGCCATTCTGATTGTAGGAAAGCTAGACCTCATTATGTTCTCATGAATTTGGCATGCGAGTCTAATTGAAAGCAATAGAAGCAGGTAGTTGAGCATACAAATGTTGTATGTTTGGACGTGGTAGTTGATATTTGTCGTAGGCCTAGCACAAATGTTGCCTTGAGAGATGAACTCCAGAAAGTGGTTGAGAATGGTACCCAAGAGTCAACAATTTTATAGCATGGCTTAGGTAAAAGCCAATCTGATTTTGGCTTGGCCATTGGAATGGTGATTTTCCTAATGATACTTTTGAGCGGGAAGAAGCAAACATAGATGATGATGACACAACTCTAGGTTCCGAAGATGATGATGTTGAGGAGGAGGATAGGGTAGAAGATATTCAGGCCAACGCGCATGAAGATGTAGTAGTCAGAGATGGATCTGAATGTGAGGAGGAGGAGTCACAATCTGAGGAGGATAGGCTGCAAGTCAACACTACAACCGTGCATGATATAGAGGACATTGGCCGTGTGGACGAATGTTATTCTTACACCCCTAATGAGTTGTAGTTGCTGAAGGAATGTCATGTCGAACTCCCGTCCGTTCCCAATACTAAGGACATAAGCATGGTCCGAAAAGCCTTATTGAATCTACTATGGTGAATTCGGAACGAATAAGCTATAGTGAGAATCCAGTGATTAAGAAGGGAATGAAGTTCAACAGTCTTAAGGAGCTCAAGTTTTTCTTGGATGACTACGTAGTGAGGTTACATAGGCCTTTCAATGTAGTTCACTCTGACAAGAACCTAAGGTATGATGTCATGAGCAAGCAAGGATGCATGTGGCATGTATGGTCCCACCTTATTAGAAGCACGGGACAATGGAGGATTTCAATGGTTGTGCAACATCATACTTGTCGTTCTTCTCAGCCGAAGGGAGTGCACACATAGTGCATAGCTACATACCTTGGGCGGCGCATCCTAGGCATTGTCCGCGTCGACAGCGAGACATCGATGCCATCTCTTGTGGAGTCCATATTTTCCTTTAGTGGATACGATGTCAAGTATTCAAAGGCAAGGTGGGCGAAACATGCCATTGCACTACTTTGGGGAGACTGGAAGGAGTCATATGGCATGGTTCCTAGGGTCCTCACTGCTATGGCCTACTAATATCCCGGGATTAAATGGTTCCCTCACACGTCCGGCATGATGCAACCTGACGATGGTGTTTATAAGCATGTCCTCAAAGGGATTTTTGTGCTTCCCACAATGTCATGTATCTTTCCAACATTGTCGTCCTGTGATACTTGTTGATGCTACATTCTTGACCGAGAAGTACAAGGGTACACTAATGATGGTTGTTGCTGTAGATCCAGAACAACAGCTTGTGCCTCTAGCTTTTGCCTTGGCCGAGAGTGAGAACAACGACAGTTGGTCATGGTTCATGAAACTCGTTTACCGATACGTACTTGAACCGTCACGTCAAGTATGTATGATCTTAGATTGGCACCATGGCCTCCTAAATTGTGCGAACGACCATATGGATGGCTTTCCACCGCTTGTGCATAGGTGGTGCATGATGCACTTTGCTGCCAATATGTGGCGTCGAGAAAAGAACAAGGAAGTGATTGGAAAGTTGAAGGTTTTATGCATGGTACATACGGAGAAAGAATTTGAAGAGAAGTTAGAAGACCTAGTGAAGGACTTGAATGATGAGGCAAAACAATGGTTGAAGGGTGAAATGGAGGATAAACACAAATGGGTGTAGGCTTTCGATGAGGGAGGGATGCGTTATAGTATTATGACCACAAATTATTCGGAATCCTTAAACAATGTTTTCAAAGGCATCCGAAGTAGACCCGTAGCCGGAATTATCGAGTACTCTTTCAAAAAATGCAATGAGTACTTTGTGCACAGATGGTGGAAGGCACGTGATTTGTTGAATGAAGGTTATAGGAATCATAAGATTGCAGATGATCATATAGTAGATGTTGAGCTAAGGTCTATTAACCAATTAGGAGAACCGTACAGACTAGAAAGAATGGTATATTATGTAAGAGGTGTTGGTGGTACTAACGTTGGCGGTGAGAGTCATGGAGGCTGAAACTATAGAGTGGACCTCAACGAAGGTGCGTGTAGCTGCAAGGTTCCTCAATTGTTGCACCTTCCATGTTCACACTTAATTACATCTTGCAAGGCTAGAGGTCTTAACTTTGAAAGCCCCACGTATATGTCACCGTTGTACTATAGGGAGCACACCATTAAAATTTGGAAATCCAGCTTTGAACCGTACCTTGATCCTTTCCAATGGCCGCCATATGAATGTCTAGAGTACATGCCTGACTCCGCTTCGAAGAGAGACAAAAATGGTAGGAGGCAGAAGAAGCATTTTAAAGGCGACATGGACGAGTTGCAAGGGAGATTTTTAGTTGATGCCGAGTTAGATAATCGTTGCTCCAAGTGCCACAAGTTCATTAGGGACTGTACATGCCGTAAGAAGAAATCTAAGGGGGAAAAAGAAAAGCAAGCGTTCTTCCAATGCTTATGTAGCATCATAGACACTACCTATAGACATCGTAGGTTGGGACTGCCCTTAGTGGCCATCTGGATCCTCTCCTGGCGACCTATCTGGTCGGGCCCATCATTAGCAATTTGTTGAAAGGTATTTAAGGTTTAAGCTGCACGATGGCTGTGAGCAATTTGTTGAATTCAATATATATGGGGGGTGATTAAAAGATTGCAGGGTGAGCAACGAAGGTTGAGAAAATCCATGTAGAGTGAGAGAGGTGCTGCGTGATGATGAATTAGTTCGCAGTAGAGGTTAAGGCCGAATATGGGAGAGGGCCCAATCCATCAATAATGTGTATCAATATTCCTTGTTTACCAAATTTGTTATACATATATTATCATTTCCCGTATCAACGGATGATCGAAATTATTTTCAGAAGAAGTACCCTGCGAAAGAACTATAACACACCTCACATATATCAAATTAATTCCTTTGAAACAATTTCAATCTATTGTAAACTAGACAGATCCTTGCAAGAGGCAATGAGAGAATTAATCAAGTTGTTTTTCCACAATGATCAATGATGACTAAATGGGAAATTCTTGCATGCTGAGGGATAAAGGAGGTTTGGCAATCTTTGTAATAAATGCTTGCATAGTAAGTGGTTATTTAAACTTATTAATGAAGATAGATTAAGGAAAACCTAAGGAGGTTTGGAACAATTACACGAGTTGAAAATATACCTAGAGTTTCTAATTTTTGGTCTGGCCTTATGAAGGTTAAAAAAGACTTTTTAAGCACGAGCTGATTCAACTTAGGTGATGAGACTTAGAGAAAATTTTGAGAGGATGTCTAGTTCAGTTGTATGGCTCTTAAAGATCAATAACTAGAAAATATGCGCGGCATTACCACGCTTGCAGCTTTTTTTTTTGTCTTAGATGACCCGTACCAAAGGTGCATGTATCCAAGCATATCAAATTGAATTTGAATGAAGATGTGCCTCAGTTTATATTTGGTCAAGCCATAGTAATTTGATCAAGTGCCTGAAGAGCTCGAACCTCAATTATTTTTCATCTCAATGTATAAAAAACCATAGTAATTTGTTTCATATATATTCAGACATTTTTCATCCTTGATGTCAAAATCGCATGAATCCTCAGCATGTCACCATGGGGCATGGGCCACTGCATGTCTGTACCTTGCAGGATGTGTTCGCTGAACTTAAGGCCATTGCTGCATAAACAATGATGACAGCCCGAAAAAAACGACGAATGAAGCTTGAAAAATATTCCTTTGCATATCAAATTGTAAAAAAGGCAGTTCCTGCATAAACAACGATGAAAAAAATGATGAATGAAACATGAAAAATATTCCTTTGCCATCTTTGTAGCACAAATGCTCGAATATAACAATACAAGTCACATCTTTAAAACGATATAATGAAACTTTCATATGGAGTGAGTGAAGTTCATCCTTATGTTTCAAGATTTTAGGAATAGTTGGCTGAGGGAGAATAAGTAAAATGCTAGTTACATTCCCGATACTGTTATGTACCATGACATTTGAAACTAAATTGTATAGGTGGCTAATATGATCTTTGCCTGCTCCAAAAGGGTCCTAAGATCTTCGATGGGATAAACATGTTTGCAAGTCCCAATTTGCAATTATTACCTCAGTTGTTAGATTCAAACAATTTTTTATTATATGAAAGAGCTATTATGTCACTTCTCATAGAATTTGCAACCAATTTTGGGAATAATGTTAATTTATACACCCTTTTAAAATACTAAAGCAGTTCTGTGATTGCCAGTGTCAAAATTGTAACAAAGTAGTCAGCTTTTGTTGAGCCTTGTACATTGAGATAAAAAAAATTGAGGTTCGAGCTCTTCAGACACATTGTAGGCTGTTGAGAAAAAGTAGTTTCCTTCATTAATAAATAATAATGGAACTGGGTGAACTTGATCAAGCAGTAGGGCATATATATTGCAGACAGTAAGGCCTTATTTCTGCTTTTTATTTTCAGTATTAGTGTCACATAAATCTGATCGGCCAGTAGGACATAAATATTGCACTTGCAGGTAGTACAACATTATTTCTCCCTTTTATTTTCAATACGGATGTTGCATAAACAATCACAAGAGAATTGCTAGATTAGTCATTATAACTGATGGCAAAAGTTAGTTTATGTAAAATCTGTTGAGAATTTCGTCGTGCAAAACACAATGAGAAATAATTTCACCTGTTGATGGTACGCAGAAGTTTAACTGAGCTTTTCCGTATTCAGGGTCTTCTGGAAAGTTGGTACACCTAACTTGTGTTAACTGTATATATGGAATATTTGGGTTCAAATTAGCAATACTTGTGTTAAATAACTGCCTTTCCTGGAGGAGCTGCTTGACTGACAGATAGTAGCACCCCAGTCTATTTCTTATTTAGTAGAGTAATACTATTTGTCTTTGAAAGAATTTCTTTTTATGGTTGAGTCCCTTATCACTTATGTATTATTAAATACTAATGTTGTTGTTTTCTAGCTGTTCAGTTTCAAGTTAGGAAGGATAAGTACGATAATATGTAGGCCAGCTAAGTGTTGTTGGTTTAATTTCTAGCATTTATAAAATTAGAAACTGAATATCGCATTTGTCTTCCAGCATCTACCATTAGGCTAGAAGATAAGCCTTTGAGGATAGACTAATTTTTTTGTAAAATGCAACTTATTTCGTACCTCTATTATATTTCTTTTCAGCTAGTAGGTAGTAACCTGTTGAAGAGTGCAGATTGCCAGTGTAAATACCTCTGCTCTCAAAAGTTCAAGCTTGTGTGAAACATGGGATCCTTTTTGGCCTACTGATGGAATTTGAGGAAAAATCAGGCACCTCCAGCTTGCCATTGTTGACTCCACAATGTTGCTCCAGCACTCAGTATGCAGGACACATAGCTCCCTAGGCACTGTACAAAATACATGGCAGTTATGTAGATGCAGTAGATTCACACATCACCAAATCAGGTGGACTAAATTGTAGTGGCGACCAGTTGCCCTATTATGGTGATGAAACAGGATATTTTGTGGCGGTTCTGAGTACAAACCTGAGCTGGAGAAGTTGCTCTTGGCTTCTTCTCGTCTCAAAACTGCTTGTTGTGCAGTGTCTAACCTCGTTGCCACCAGCTCAATGCAGCCATCACTATTGCAAGCGACTGAATGTTGTGCAGCCAGAAAAATGGGATGCTACTGACGCCTGATCTTGTGTCCCTGGGCTCCGGCAAGGAGCGCCGGTCAGAAATAACATCGAACATGTGGTGGGCTCCGTGGCAATTGGGTTGAGATCGACGGTCTGAGAAAGAAGCAATGAACGTGTAGCAGGTTGGAGGCAACATAGCACGTCTTGTGTTCTTTTTTGTACTCACGCTGATGCCGATCATGCTGGTTCCTGTGCTACATCTCGTCACCGTCAATGCGTAGCATTCGCCTCCGTCGTGGCATCAAGGGCATTCCACCGAACACCTCATAAGTGCCATCATGTGAGAACAACGAAGAAGGAACCCGCCCCACTACTTCTTGACCCCTGCGGCCCTCCTGGCCGAGCACGAGCTGGCCTCGACCACTGTCGAGGGGCTAGGCAGCAGGCACCAAGCATAAAGGAGGTGGGATGCAGGCGCGCTGCGGGCACAGGGGTGGGCTCTAGGTGCGACGCGGCGGGAGCGGGGCCGGGCTATGATGTATCTAGTGGTACTAGTTTGGTATTATAATTTATAAGTATTAACACTTTTTCATATGAGATTGGTCAAACTTAAGTTACATTGACTCTGACCAATCCTAGAGGTAGACTGTTTGTGGAATGGAGGGAATGTTTGATATTGTGTCGGTATGCAAAATAGTACTAATTGTTTAAGAGAGGATGTTCTATTATGTGAATTAATTGATGCTATAACATTGATGCCTGCGATAGAAATGACAGCCAAGAGGTGATAGATGATTTAGCTAAAGTCAAGAGGATCTGCGTATGGAAAGCAATTATTGGCAGGCAATCAACGGGGACACGTTTTAGAAGGGCATATTTGATCATTTACTATTCTTCTTAATCTGTATGAAAAAAGCTAAACGTATCTATATTTTTGGACAGAGGGGGTATATGATGAGGATGGATCCTTTGAGCAGGAAAAATTAACTGGTACTCCCTCTCTATCTCTAGATATAAAGGATTTTGAGTTTGTTCAAAGTCAAACATTTTCAACTTTGACCGTCTCTAATGAAATGTTTAAAGACATTAACAAAGTCTAAATTATATTATTAGATTCATTGTAGAAGCAAGTATCATAATATAAGTATCATAATATGTAAATTTTTTTATTCTAAATATTTTATTTTTATAGACATTGTTAATAAAAGAAGTTTGACTTTACAAAACCTAGAATCCCTTATATTTAGGGATAGAGGGAGCAGCTCAAAAAGAAAAAAAAAACTGGCAAGCGGTAGCATTGGAAACCACCCGCGGCAGCCGGCAGGCCTGGCGCACAAGAGAGCCCAAACGACCTGGTGCTGCTCTCTTGTACGGCCCAAACATAAATGGTACCATCAGAAGTGCACAATCGCTACACTGATGGAAGAAAACAAACAAAAAACAAGAAAACGACTCCTATCCGCAGACTTTATCGCCTTCCGGTGTTGTTCCTAGAGCACGGTTGACTCCTTGTGTCCATTCTTCCACCATATCAGGTATCGGACAAAACTCGAGCATATGCTAATCTAATGATGCAGCATCCAAGATGCAGCTCGAATTTAGGTTTACACCTCGAGAGTCATGATCGCAGAGATGGGTTCGATGACAACACCTCCAAAGAAGTGCATGGCGTCCAAGGACATCATCATCGTCGGCACCGGCAAACGCCGACTAGGCTTTCTCCATTGATCCGAGCCCATCAACCGAACCCCATGGGAGGCATCCATGAGAACCACCAACCCATCATCAGCGGCATTGGCACCCACCACTGCTGGGAAAAGCGCCTTTAGTATCAGTTCCTAACCCCCTTTAGTATCGGTTGCGCAACCGGTATTGCTACTTAGATCCTAAAGGGGATTTTTAGTTTTGGATCAAATAACCGGTACTAAAGGGGTATTAAAAATAATAAAAAAAGAAATCCGCCGACCGGATCCTCAGCCGCACCATGCCGCCATCCACCTGAGCATCGGAGCCTCGGCTGCACCACGCCACTGTCCGCCAAAGCGCCGGAGTCCCGGCCGCACCCCGCTGCCGTCCGCTAGAGCGTCGGAGCTCCGACCGCACAACACCTGAGCCCTGCACCAGAGAGAGGGAGGGAGGGAGGGTGGCGGTGTACTTACGCTGCTCAGCCACCGTCGCCGGTTGTCATCACCGCCGGATTTGAGTGAGAGGTGGCCGCTCCTTGCTCCGCCACGCCTGCTGATGCTCCGCCACCGCGCCCTCCCGCCGGAGCTCCGCCGCTCCTTGCCCCACCATCACTCCTTGCTCCGCCACGCCTTGTCGACGGTCCGCCACCTCACCACACCCTCCGTTCTTGCCTCTGCCGCTCCTTGCCCCACTGCCGCTCGTAGCCACATGTAAGAGGTGAGGGGCGAACGGAGGAGGGAGGAGAGGGTTGGCGACGGGAGAGGTGGCGAGGGGATCAATCTATGTAGGGGAGAAAGGGCGGGGAGAAGAAGAGAGAGACACACGAGCGAGAGATCGGATGAGGGGGACGAGCGGATAAGTACGTGTGGGGAGGGGGTGAGCGTGGGGGAGGTTCCCCTTTAGTACCGGGTGGAGCCTTCATGCGGTACTAAATGTCACCCTTTAGTACCGGGTGAAGCCTTCACCTAGTACTAAAGGCCCTCAGGCACATTAGTACCGGTTGGAGGCTTCAACCGGTACTGATGGGTGACCTTTAGTTCCAAGTCAAAAAACCGGTACTAAAAGGGTATTAAAAATAATAAAAAAAGAAATTCGCTAATCGGAGCCTCAGCTACACCCCGCCACCGTCCGCCAGAGCGTCGGAGCCTCGGGCGCACCCAGCCGCCGTCCGCCCGAGCGCTGGAGCCCCGACCGCACAGCACATAAGTCCCGCACCAGAGAGAGCGGGGGGAAGGGGGGGAGGCGGCGTACTTACACTGCTCAGCCACCGCTGCTGCCGCTCCTCAGCTCGCTGGTTGCCGCCGCCACTGAATCTGAGGGAGAGGTGGCCGTTCCTTGCTCCGCTGTGCCTGCCGACACTCTAACACCATGCCCTTCCGCTGGAGCTCCACAGCTCCTTGCCTCGCCGCCGCTCCTTGCTCCGCCACGCCTCGCCGATGCTCCACCACCTCGCCGCACTCTCCGTTCTTGCCTCCGCCACTCCTTGCCCTGCCGCCGCTCGTCGCCACATGTAAGAGGTGAGGGGCGAGCGGAGGTGGGAGGAGAGGGGTGGCGATGGGAGGGGCGGTGAGGGGATCGATCTGTGTGGGGGAGAGAGGGCGGGGAGAAGAAGAGAGAGAGGCACGGGTGAGAGGCCGAATGAGGGGGACGAGCGCATAAGTACGTGTGGGGAGGGAGGTGAGCGTGGGGGAGGTTCCCCTTTAGTACTGGGTGGAGGCTGCATCCAGTACTAAAGTCACCCTTTAGTACCGGGTGAAGTCTTCACTCGGTAATAAAGGTCCTCAAGCACATTAGTACCAGTTGGAGGCTTCAATCGGTACTAATGGTGATATTCCTACGTCGCTTTGAGGTTAACTTTGGGGAATACATTGCTGCGATTTAATAACGTCGCGGGAGGACATAAATGAGACCATCCGTTTGACAAGGAGAGCAATTGAGGCTTTGGATTTCGTCAAGAGTGGATGGATAAGCAATATTAGACAATTGCTTATAATTATTCTCTTCTTATGTACTCTTCTTCCTTTTATTTATTCTTTTAATGATCAACTATTGAGCTGAAGAATATGTAAGAACTTAGCTGCGTGCGTTTATTGCAGAGGCCGGATGTATTTCTATTTTTTAAAAAAATTTCACCACGCCAGCAACGCACCAGCAGATGCTTCTTGTGCATCGCCTCATCTGACTGAACCATACAGAAACGCATACCACACGGTTTTCTTCTGTATACGATTATCTCTGTACTATATCAACTACAAACTGTTCTGCATTCCCGTGCCTAACCCTGCACCGACGTCGTCGGCGCCGCCGTGTTTTGGCTGTTGTCCCTGGCGAAGAACCCACCCCGGCTTGGACGGGGCCTGGAGGCTGATCGTGTCGGTGCCGAGCATCATCACCACCGAAGACATCACTGGCCGGGCCGCCGGATCTCCCTGGACGCACAACAACCCAATATGGAAGCATCTCAACACGTCGCCCTCCGGGAAGCTGCCGTTCATGGACGGGTCTACCAACTCCATCACCGTCCCGGCCTCCCAATGCTCCCAAGCCTGCACGGTGGCTTGTATACATGAGCCAAACTGTACCATTGCAACAATATAATGGTGATAAGATGTTTATCAGTTCGCGCTTACAGTGTTCAAGAGATCTCCAGACTGTTTGGAGTTGTTCCTCCCCGTGACGATCTCCAGCACCATGACGCCGAAGCTGAAGGCGTCCGACTTCACCGAGTAGTTCCCGCGCATCACGTACTCTGGCGCCATGTACCCACTGAAGCGAGAAACCAAGCAAAATTTCAGTGACCTTTTCCTTAAGATATATACGCTGAACCTGAACAGAGGTAAAACAGAGTTTTGGTGGTGCTTACTAGGTTCCGACGATTTGGCTTGTGTTTGCCTGCGTCTGGTCCCGGTCGAAGATCCTTGCAAGGCCGAAGTCCGAGATCTTGGGGTTCATGTTCGCGTCTAACAGGATGTTGCTAGCCTTGAGATCACGGTGGACAACTTTGAGCTGCGAGTCCTCATGGAGGTACTGCAGGCCTCGAGCGATGCCATTTATGATCCTGTACCTCTGCCTCCAGTCCAGCTTCTCATGGTTCTCATTCTCAGTGTCTGACATGAACATACAGGAAGTAGGAGTGATCAAATAATGTGATGGATACAGAACTTGCCGAGAAAATGAAGAAGAAAATTGAATGGGTCGGGCAAGGTTAAAGCAGTACCGAAGAGGATCAGGTCGAGGCTCCGGTTGGGGACATACTCGTAGACGAGCAGTCTCTCCTGCTGCTCAAGGCAGACGCCGACAAGCATGACGAGGTTCTTGTGCTTCAGTTTGGCCACCAGCGCGAGCTCGTTCTTCAGCTCGTCCTCTCCCTGCGTCGAGCTGTCCGACAGCCGCTTCACTGCTATCTCGTCGCCGTCGGGGAGGACACCCTGAACAAATCAAAGCAACGTAATAAGCTTCAATTCATGGGCATATTTTTCAGTTCAGAAATTCACAAGCCATGCCTAATTACTTGTTCAGTTCAGAAATTCACAAGCCATGCCTAATTCACAAGCCATGCCTAATTACCTTGTACACCGCGCCGAACCCGCCTTCGCCGAGCTTGTTGCTCTCGTCGAAATCTCCGGTCGCCGTTCGCAGGGTCGAGACGTCCATCATCATGGAGTCCACCATTTCCACATCCTCTGCTTGATCTGCTCAAGAATCAATGGGACAAGTCATTTCTTTTCGTGTTTTCAGGAAGTGTGTCACGCTATGAGACCAGAGAATTTTGCAGGAACATACATGGCTTCTTCGCTTCCGCAGTTGGTGGCCGCCGCTGCCGCTGCCGCCGCCTCCAGAAACAGAGGCAGGCGACGAGGTTCAAGGCTGCTAGCACAGCCAGCACAACGGCAAGAACAATACCCGGCACATTGTAGTTTCTCCTCCCTGTAAATTATTGAATATGTAAGAAAACATCACGGCAGTTAAGTGTCACAAACGTAGTTGTAACAGAAAACAGAACATATAAACATAATAAGTTTCTCCTAAGTGTTACAGATCTTTTCATCGCAAACCGATGGTGGAAATCGGAATCGGCGAAATGATCCTTAGTGCGGGACAGATGGTTATGAAAGTGATGTCCAAGAGTAGTTGAAAGATGCATAATTTTCATGTGATTAATCAATCAACACTTACGCACGCGCGCACTAAACAAGAATCCGTCACTAAATAATTTCGATTCAGACATTCAGTCTGTACGCGGTCCATCAGCTTGGACCGTGTGAGAAGTTGCTATGGCAGTCAAAAGACCGTGTTAGAAGTTGCTTTGACTCACCTTCACCGGCTGCTGGCGGCGTCTCCACGGCCGGTCCCGGCGCCGGCGCTCCAGCGCCCGGTGATGGCAGCCGCACCATCGCCGGACCACTGTAGAAGGGCGCGGTCTCGAACCGGTAGGTGCAGTTCACCCAAAGCACCCTGCCTCCGATAGAGTTCAGGAACCTCGGCAAGCCGTCCGCTATAATCCCGGCGAGGCACTTCCGGCAGAGCGCCGGCGGCTGGTCCGGCGGGCACTGCGCCAGGCTGTACACCTTGGGGAAGTTCTTGTCGAAGAAGTCGGCCTGCCCGGTGGCGAACCGCCGCGTGGAGTTGAACGCGGCGTAGTCGGCGGTGGCGTTGAGGAGCGCCGCCAGGAGGGCGTTGAACCGGGGCTGGTCGGAGGTGACGTTGCCGTTGTTGGTGACGCCGTACGCGTCGGTGATCGGGCCGGTGTCGTCGTCGCCGGCGAGGGTGTGCACGTCGGAGTAGTGGAGCGTGCAGGGGTCGTAGTAGATGGTGGCGTCCTTGTTGTAGGGGCAGTCGTTCTGCACGTCGCGGAACGCCTGCGCGAGGCAGCTGCCGCAGGCCGTCGCGTTGGCGTCGCCGCGGCAGAGCGCCATGGCCCAGACCTGCTCCGGCACGGCGCCGACGACAGCGGTGGCGTAGAGGTTCGGCGACGCTGAGGCGTTACCGGGCAGCATGGCGGCGAGGCGGTTGAGGTTGGCCTGGTACGTGCTCTTGGCCGCGAAGGCGTTCGTCGTGCCGCACACCTGCCATGGGTAGCCCGCGGCGAAGGGCGCAAACAGCGCGACGGCGGCGACGATGGTGACCACGGCCACGAAGAGGTGGGGACCCATGGCGCGCACACGGTGAGCAGAAGGGGGGAAGTCAGGAGCGAGTCAGCTTATGTAGACGCTGAGGGTGTATTTGTTACTGGGTCGACATGGGTCGGAATGGGTTCAACCCCATCATCCCATGTTTGGTTGGAAATGGAGTGGGTTGGGTCCGACCCCCTAGATGCAAGTCGAACGCGTCCGCCCGAAACGATCGAACGCCCTCGACCCGCACGGATGCTGTGTGCGTCCATCCGCGCGCGTGGGAAGGAGCCGGCCTGGCACGGGGGCGGCGAGGCGGTGGCGGGGAGGAGGCGGCCTGACGCGGGGGCGGCGGCCGGCAAAGGAGGCGGCCGGGAAGGAGGGAGCCGGAGCCGGGGTGGGGAGGACGGAGCGGGTGTCGCCGGCGGAGGGAGGGAGCGGGCAGAGGATGAAGAAGATGGCGTGGGAAAAAAAGGATGACATGTGGGCCCCGCAGCTGATAGGTGGGATCCGTTACTAATGGTGTTAAAATACCTTCCATTCCAACCTTCTTCAATCCCTCTAATCAAACAAAAAACTGGGTCGAACCCATCGCTCTCATCCAAACACGAGATGGGTTGACTCCAACCCACAAAAGGGGTTGGTTCCAACCCAACCCACATCATTCCAAAATCAAACACATGTTGAGTAAATTAGTCTTCGCGAACGTCCCACACGGCAACTGGCAGTGCAAGTTGTATGCTTTCTGTCTGGTTTTCTCCATCTGGGCTATGAGTACCAGGCTGGATTTAAGGCAAGGGCATTCCGTTTTAATTTTAAAGCAGCTTAAGGTGGCCTTTTATGCTTTAATAACAACTCCTATACAAAGTTGAAAAAGTGAATGAGATGTCGTTTCTCTAAACAGGTGATCCTTACTTCTTAATGTAAACTAAAATTAAAGTGGCCCACATCTTTGCACTGTTACTGTTTGTATAAAAAAATCTGACTATATGTAATGTTGCATTATGTTAATTAGTTGTCTCATCAATCTATGTTTGCCTTATCATCTTTTTTTATATCATTATTATGCCTTTTCATGTATCTCATGTTTGTTTTCCATCTACGTATACCCAGGAGCTATAGTCAAATATTTTGTAGATTCAGCTCTGTACTGTAATGGCACTGATTGTGGGAATTATTCCGTAACGATAATGATGGGTAATTAGACTACCGAAGTGACGAGCTTGATATGATCCAAATTCGAGCTTCGTCGATAACCCCGGGGGTACTGTTCAAACCTAGAAACTCTAGCTCTAGCTAGTACTGTACGACTACTGTGTTCACGTCAGGATCATTCTTAGACTCCAGGGCACCCGGCTTGAGCTCTTATTTGGTTGGGTCAGCCGGTCAACCGTGGAAGGAAAGGAAGTCGCAGAAGGTGGCTTGGAGCTTCCTTCGCCGTGCGTCGTTCGTTTCTCGCCGTCATCCCCACAGGAAAACAATTGGCACCTAATAAATTGCGGCAACTTGGCGCACGAGGTTTGTCAAGACATGGAGGAAAAAAAAAAGGGATTTACTACGCTTCAATCGACCATGATTTGCATTCCTCTCAGTCGATCCTTACGGATGTCTATTAATCCCTTGTCACTGACTGACGAGCCCAGCTGACTCACTGACTGGGCAAAAAGTTAAATATACCGTGGGGGATTGTTAGGATTTGGAGGGGCTCCATGGCCGCCGGACCTAGAAAAGGATGTCGGGGGAGGCAGGCCGGCCCGGTGGTGGTGGCGGGAGAGACGGCGGAGGTGGAGGCGGTGGGGGCGCCACCTCCCGGGCGGCGGGAGACGGCGGTTGGGCCAGGCTTGGGCGGGGCAGCTCGTCGCCAACGATTTAGCGCGGCGGGGGAAGCAGCTGCAGACCCGGCGACGGGGACGCGCCGGGGATGGCCGGAGGAGGGCGGTAGGCCGGTGAGCGTTGCTGCTTCTGCAAGAGAGAGAGAGAGAGAAGGATCGAGTCTGGAGGTCGAAGATGGGTGAACAGTACCCAGCGCATTCTGAATCGTTGGATTTGAAATGGAGGCTACTGTTGATCGACTGAGAGCACCTCTATTTTCAATCGCTTGATATATAGGAAGCCCCAGAAAAATAAACAGCCAACAGCAGATGCATCGTCTGGTCCTCGTGGATAACGCGACACAACCGAGTACTATATTACTATCGTTGTGGAAGAGAGTACTCCTATGTAGCATCAGGAGACCAACGACATTGACTCGCCGAGGGTCGTCGTCTCATCTTAAGAGTTGAGTGCTCACTGCCTTTGACACCCGACATGCGTTCCCACTCATAGCGCGACGAGACACGACTGCAATAGCGTCGCAAAGACTAAGGAGGTGTTTGGGAACAGCTTATTAAAGTTTAACATCTGTCACATCAGATGTTTGGATGCTAATTAGGAGTACTAAATATAAACTAATTACAAAACTAATTGCACAGATGGAGTATAATTCGCGAGACGAATCTATAATTAGTCCATGATTTGACAATGTGGTGCTACAGTAACCATTTGCTAATGATGGATTAATTAGGCTTAATAGATTCGTCTTGCGAATTAGCACAAGGTTCTGCAATTAGTTTTATAATTAGCTCATATTTAATCCTCTTAATTAGCATCCAAACATCTGATGTGACACTGTTAAAGTTTAGCACCTCGTATCCAAACAGCCCCTAATAGGCGACTCCGTCATAGTGTGTGGAGCTATTCATCACTACCTGAAGTGATTGCGTATGTAGTTCAAGTAATTCAACAAGTGAAAGTTGATTTAAATCGGATCAATTTGCACATAAACGCATCATACATGCACTTCCCAGTACTCTCACGCACTCAGTGGGACCTGCCATTAAGCCCCTGACCCTAGTCTTGGCTAAAAATAATTAAGGCTGTCATTTTAAGCACTGCAGTGCTGCAGCTGCTGTCCCTCCGGTCGACGATCCGACGGACAGCAGCAGCAGCGCTTAAAATGGCTGCCGGACAGGCCCTAGCACATTAAATAGCCTTAGTCTTTGGATAATGCTGAGCCGCCCCTGCTCGCACTTATGCATCTAGTACATGCTTATACCATACTAGATATACTGCTGTGAGTTCCTATATTCAGATATTTTTGTTGATACCCACTGCCCGTCCCAGCCACGATGTCGGTATGGCCCGGCCAACAGGCCGTGTCGTGCTGGCTCGCAAGCCACGCACTCGGCTAGGGCACGGTCCTGTGAGAGATCGCATCATACCGTGTGAACCCACAACACATTCATCTTGATGGGCCGAAGCGGCCCGTTAAGCATGTAAGACAATTTATATTGAAAAAAATAAAAAATAATAAAAGTATGCAAAAAAATAAAGAACCAATGAGAAAAATACCATTCTGCTCTTGAACGTGGCAAATGAAAAGGCAAAGCTGTCATGATTGTCTTGTGAATGAATAAAATAATATTTCATATAATAACATTCTAAACGTCATTTCAAAAAAGCCGGTAAAAACTCCTCAAAAATGCTTTTAGTTTTTAATACCAATACAACTTTTGCCTTTTCATTAGCCACATTCAAAAGCGGAAGGTTTATTTTAGCTTTTGGCTTTGTCACAGCAAGGTCTACAAAAACTAAAACAAACAGTGCCTAGCTAAAAAGCTAAGTTTAAACGTAACAAAGTTCAAACTGACAAATTATGAAGGCTATGTAAGATGTGTCCAGTAACATATAATTTATGATTAATTATTCTTTAAGTGGCAGGTGATATCTCTGTCGAAAGCGAGATGTCTATAGTGACTTCGTGAATCTCAATGATTTGTCAGTCTAGTCTCAAGTAGATCGTTTATAAGGGTTGATGCTCATAGGCATATGTGAATGGCTACGTCTGTGTTTCACAAAAATATGTAAGATGTGTTCGGTTTGCCAAAATGTTGGTTGCCTAAAACTAAGCCGGCAGTTTTGTTTCACCCAAGTTTTGTCTATACTTTTCTATGGAAAAAGAAAAAAAATGGCTGGCTAAAGTTTTTTTTACGAATTCCAAAAAAAGCTCGGACCAAATGTTTTACTGATGCCGCAGAAAATTAAAGAGAGAGGACTTTGTTATCATTGTTAAGACACCAATTGTAAAGAGTATCAAATGCATGGACCCATGTTGTTCCCCATCGGGATGGATCTTCTGCTCTGAAGAGTATCTTGACCCCCTAAGTGGGTTTTGGTGAATTAATGACACAAACTTAAGTGTCTAATAAACTTTCAAGTGCATGAGCATGTTTCAAATGATTGGTGGACATGTAGCACTTGTGGATGACCATAAAAAAGGAAATGAATGAATATGAGGTATACCTTGAAGGCTAAATTTATTTTTCATTTGAATTTAAGTATAAGAATGTCGCACTAAATGCATGAACCCATGTTGTTCCCCATCGAGATGGATCTTCTGCTCTGAAGAGTATCTTGACCCCCTAAGTGGGTTTTGGTGAATTAATAACACAAACTTAAGTGTCTAATAAACTTTCAAGTGCATGAGCATGTTTCAAATGATTGGTGGACATGTAGCACTTGTGGATGACCATAAAAAAGGAAATGAATGAATATGAGGTATACCTTGAAGGCTAAATTTATTTTTCATTTGAATTTAAGTATAGGAATGTCGCACTATTAAAAGGGATGCGTAACCTTTGGTCTTTACATTGAATAAGGTGCTCAAATTGATTTAACCAACCTATGAGAGACACCTTGCACCTGCACGTCACTTGAGAATTTCTTTAATAGGTGATGACTTAAGAGTTCCGGAGTTTTCTGGAAGTTTTTTCGAAATGTCCGGAAGTTCTGGACAAAGTTCCGTAGATTCTGGACATAACATTCCAACGGCTACTTTCTGAATGAAGGGGTATAAATACCTTCTCATCCCCTCCTACAGTTACTCTCTCGACCTAACTTCGTGCTGAGCTTTAGAAAAACATTCAAGTCTCTCTCTTTTCCCCTTTAGCATTCTTGGTGAGATTTGGTGGGGATTTAAGGAGGGATTCAAGGGGAGGGCAAGAGAGAGTGCTAGTGAGCTGATTTTCCATCTCTTGAGCATCTTGTTCTTCGTCAAGCCGGTGATTTCGTGTTTGTTACTCTTCGAGCTTTAAACTCCTAGCCAGCTAGCTGTTGCTCGTGGAGTATCCAAGGTTGTGGCTGCCTACGGAAAGTTTGTATTACCCCGACGATTGAGTAAGTGACTCTAGCTCGATCTTTGTGGTCGCTAGAGTGAGGAAAGTGGCTTAGGTGTGAAAAGCCCACCCTTTGTGGGTTCCTCAACGGAGACGTAGGTTTCAAGTGTGAAGCTGAACTCTGATAAATAAATCCTTGTGTCTCTTGTGCTTGTTGTTCTTCATTTCGTTCATATTCAAGAATAGAATATATTTATAGGGTTTGTGCTTGATCTACTTTTCTAAAAGCTTGCTTGCTATTCTATCTTGTCCTGAGGCTTAGAAAACCCTGTTGCTCTACCTATATTTGGCGATTTACATTTAGATAAGCATTTCATAGGGTTGTAGTACTTTCTCGTCAATCTCTGGAGAATTCGCAGATTTCTCCGGAAATTCTGCAAGTTGCGGAATTTTTGAAAAAATCTCTGGAAACTCCAGAAGTTCCTGATAAACTTATTCAAAGTTGTTGAGAATTTTCAGATTCGACTATTCACCTCTCCTTTAGTCGACATTCTAGATCCTTTCAATTAGTATCAGAGCTTTGATCTTCAGATAAAAACTTAACCGCTTGGAGTTTCAAGATGTTGACTCCGGGAAATCAACAAGTTCCCACCGGAGGTGATGTGACCGATCCTAATGCGGTCCAACAGCTCGTGTTGCCTCAAGGTGGAGCTACCGGTGGAGGAAGCACAAGTGCCGGGGGAGATCAAGTGGATATTGAAGACTCCTCTGATGATGACTCCGACTATGATGATGCAAGATCAACCCGCTCCAAGCGCCACGCTTCACGAAGGGAGTTTCACCAAATCTCTTTCAATTATGCTCGTTTGAATCTCAATACCTTAAACGGGTTAATCAACTTGGGAAAGCCTTCTCACTTTGATGGGGTGAGCTTTTCAAGGTGGAAGGACTCGATGATGGGGTATTTGATAGGGGTCAACCCCGCTCTTTGGAAGATTGTTGATGTAGGTGTCAATTTCCCAAGAGGAAATGAAGATACTCCCATCACACAAGATTAAGAGTTTGAGATTCAACGAAACTTTCAAGCTTTGCAGGTCATCAAGAGTTCACTACGTGCTGAAGAATTTGACAAGATTGATATATTGGAATCCGTCAAAGATGTATGGGACACTCTCTTCATTAATCATCAAGGAACAAGGAAAGTTAGGGAAGGAAGGATAAGAGCATTAGAGAGTGAGTTCAACTGCTTCATCATTAGAGAGAATGAGACACCACATGAGATGTACAATAGATTGAACAAGATACTCAACAAAATAACATATCTTGGTAGTGACAATTGGGGAAGGAGAGAAGTGGTTGACCAGATTCTATCGGCCTACATGGCAAGAGATGTACAACTCCCTATCTTGCTAAGAGAGAAGAAAGGGTTCAAGAAGTTCACCCTGGCGGATGTGATTGGAAGAATTAAGGAACATCTCATTACCGTCAAGGAATCTAAGCTATCTCAAGAGATGTCCAAGATTCATAAGCAATTGAAAAAGAACAATGGAGTAGCTCTCAAGGCAAGCAACAAGAACAAAGAGAAGAAAGCAAGTTCATCCAAGGTAACCACCAAGGATGATAGTGATGATAGTAGTGATGGTGAAAGCATGAATGAAGAAGAAATGACTCTATTTATGAGGAAGTTCAAGAAAGTGATGAAGAAGAGTGGTTCCTTTCACAAGAACAAGGATAAGAGCAAGACAAAGATAAAGTCAAAGAGGCCATGCTTCAGATGTGGCAAGGAAAGTCATTTCACTACGGATTGTCTGGAAGTTAAACACAAGAAGGAAGGATTCTCCAAGTTTGACAAGAGCAAGTACAAAAAGAAAAATATTGGTGAAGCTCACTTGGGTCAAGAATGGGATTGTAATGAAGAAAACTCAAACTTCGATGAAGAAGTAGGATTGGACAAAATAGCTATTAGAGTAGCAACCTCCAAGTCATCTCTATTTGAAGATCTCACCGATGATGAAAATGCCTTCACCCACACTTGTCTTATGGATAGAGGCCCTAAGGCTTACTCTGCCGGTGGAACTAAATGAGTGCTTGATAGTGGATGCACAAATCATATGACCGGCGAGAAGGAGATGTTCTCCTCTTGTGAAATGAAGAAAAATCCAAAATAAAAAAATTTATTTGGTGATAATAGTGAAATAACCGTGGTTGGTCCAGGTAAAACTGCTATCTCAACCGATCATTCAATTTCTAATGTTTATTTTCTTGAATCTTTGGACTAAAATTTATTGTCCGAAAGTTCCAATATTTTCGGAGAAAGTTCCGGAGATTCCGGAACATAACATTCCAATGGCTAGTTTTTGAGTGAAGGGGTATAAATACCCCCTCACGCCCTCACATAGTTACTCTCTCAACCTAAGTTCGTGCTGAGCTTCATAAAAGCATTCAAGTCCCCCTCTTTACTCCCCTTTGGCATGCTTGGTGAGATTTGGTGGGAATTTAAGAAGGGATTCAAGTGAAGGGCAAGAGAGAGTGCTAGTGAGCTGATTTCCCATCTCTTGATCACCTTGTTCTTCGTCAAGCCGATGATTTCGTGTTTGTTACTCTTGGAGCTTCAAGCTCCTAGCCGGCTAGGTGTTGCCCGTGGAGTATCCAAGGTTTTGGCTGCCTACGGAAGTTTGTATTACCCCGACGATTGAGTATGTGACTCTAGCTCGATCTTTGTGGTCGATAGAGTGAGGAAAATGGCTTAGGTGTAAAGAGTCCACCCTTTGTAGGTTCCTAACGGAGATGTAGGCTTCAAGTGTGGAGTTGAACTCCGATAAACAAATCCTTGTGTCTCTTATACTTGTTGTTCTTCATTTCATTCATATTCAAGAATAGAACATATTTCTAGAGTTTGTGCTCGATCTACTTTTCTAGAATGTTGCTTGATATTCTACCTTGTCCCTTTGGCTTAGAAAACCCTGTTGATCTACTTATATTTGGTGATTTACATTTAGGTAAGTATTTCATAGGGTTATAGTACTTTTCTGTGGAAATTCTGCAAGTTGGAGAATTTCTGGAACAATCTTTGGAAACTCCGGAAGTTCCTGATAAACTTGTTGGAAATTGTTGAACAGGTTCGACTATTCACCCCCCCTGTTTAGTCGACATCCTAGATCCTTTCATGCTCGCACACAGATCGTGAATGGGTGCTAAATTGGGGCTCCTGCGTCTCGTGCCACTTTAGAGAGCTTGAAAAAAATAAGAGCCGTCCATCGGCAAAATCAAACGGTGGAAACAAATGAAGTATCATAAAGTACCAAAAGATACCAATTTTGTGGGACCAAGCACCAAAAATAGTGAGAAATTACTGTAATACCCTTTTAATTATGTGTAAATCTATTTAATTCTTTTTTTGTAAGAAGGATAAGAAAGAAAAGTACCTTCACGTACCACCGATACTTTAAAAGCATTGTAACAAAGCTCTTATAATATATACTCAGTCGAGCTGCCCGCTGAGCCTGCCCTCAGTGTTACTACTTACGGCGTGCTTGCGTAGTGCTCACATCAAACGTGTCGCTCCTTCCACGCTTGCCATGCTCTGGCATCAGCCATGTCGCAATAGAGAGTGTGGGGACTTTGGGTCGTACCATGCTTCGTGCTGGGTCCCCTGCCGAGAAGATTTAGCCCATGACAGCCCATCGGGTCAGGCCCAAGCACGGTATGTGGCATGTTGTGCCTACAGTTACGTTGTGCCGGCTCAAGCATGACCCTCGATGTAATCTTTTATTATACCACATAATATAATATATTTATTAGATGAGTCTCTTTTATACTGATATTTATAGAATATGGAGTTATTATTCTTGTATTTAGATCTTTTTTAGAGCTTGATTAGTCATCGGGTTGTCTCATGTCAGCTTAGGCATGGCCCATCTTTCGTGTCATGCTGTGCTATGGGCTAGAGATCCGGGCACAGTTACGCCACGGAGCATCATACCGCGCGGACACAGATCGGAGCTCTTTGTGTGCCGTGTCGTGCCCTGGGCTGCCCAAATTTGGCATGGCCCAAGTCCCAGCTCTGAGACATTGGGAATGGAGAAGAAAGAGATAATATGTGGAGGATAAATAAATTGAAACATCTATTATAGTGGGCTCCACATTTGGCAGCACACCGAGTAGTGGTATCTGTTGTACCGGAGTCCTGCCATTATTGAATTGACGAAATTAGGACAATGATTGAGTGCAAATCAAACTAAATATTTTGTCCTAACATTATCAACTTGCAGAATGGAGGTGGTATGCAGCGTCAACATGGCATGGCACGTAAGGACAATGATGATTTAGCGCGGGCCTGTTTGGATACAGGATCAGTACCTGTCACATCGGATGTTTGATACTAATTAGGAGTATTAAATATAGTCTAATTATAAAATTAATTATACAGATGGAGTCTAATTCGCGAGACGAATCTATTAAGTCTAATTAGTCCATGATTTGATAATGTAGTGCTACAGTAACCATTTGCTAATGATGGATTAATTAGGCTTAATAGATTCGTCTCGCGAATTAGTATAGGGGTTCTGCAGTTAGTTTTATAATTAGCTCATATTTAGTCCTTCTAATTAGCGTCCGAACCTCCGATGTGACCCCTCCTAAAGTTTAGTATCCCGCATCCAAACACCCTCTCAAACTAAATATCTTGTCCCAACACTACCGACTTGAGAGTGGAGGTGGTATGTAGCATCATACCTGGCATGGCATGTTTGGATATAGCATATTCTATCGTGCATTGAGACTAGTCTCAGGGAATTGTGTTCATGAGTATGCTACTAGAGATATAACGTCAAATAGTAATTCCGGCGACTAGTTGGAGACATGGTGTGGATCATATCTGTCATCTGTGCGTGAATTACACGTTTCCACAATGATCTGTGGGTAATTTAAAGTATATCTTGTAATTTGAAACATATGTATTCTGACTCGTCTCCACAACTACTCAAGATCAACACTGAAAATAAAGAAGCGAAGGCAGGCACGCGTCAAGCAGCATTTAAATTATTTCGCTTAACGAGACCCGTTATCTAACCTGATGTGTGCAAGTACTATGTACACAAGAGAAGAATCCAACGATACAGCAGCATTGGAGTTATCATTATCGTGAGTCAGTCAATTGGCTTACGTGTGCAATTATTAAAGCAAGCAACTGGATATTCGTGGCTGGTTTATTCAGAGTTCAGACTGCAGCGGTACGGCCGCTCTGGTATACAATGTACGTACCATAGCAGTGATGCCACTTGCACACGAGAAAAAAAAATGGCAAATTGGTGAGTCCTGGGTACGGACGAACCTGCACCGAAGCCGCCGGCGCGGGACCCATCGCGATGGGGGCGGTTGCACGCTGATGTTGTTGCCGGCTTTTAAGCCCTTGCTTGCTCCACCACACCGCAGGAGAGCATGGCGCTCACCCGCATCCTCGTCTTCGTCCTTGGCGCCGCATTGCCATTCCTCCTCTTCCATGCCGGTAAACATCACAAAAACTGTTGTTTTGGCAATTAATTATGCGCATCTGAATGTGCAGTTTAGAGCTAACTTTTATATCGTTCCTGTGTAAACTTTGTAGAAGCGGGCCAGATGGGGGTGAGCTACGGCAGGGTGGCGAACGACCTGCCGGACCCGGCGAAGGTGACGCAGCTGCTCAAGGACAACGGCATCACCATGGTCAGGATATACGACGCCAAACAGGAGGTGCTGAGGTCGCTGGCCAACACCGGGATAAAGGTGATGGTGATGGTGCCAAACGAGAACATCGCGGAGGCGGCCAGGAACCCCTCGTACGCGCTCCAGTGGGTGCGGGACAGGGTGAAGGCCTACTACCCCGCCACGCAGATCCACGGCGTCGCCGTGGGCAACGAGGTGTTCGACTCGAGGCCGGACCTGACGAGGCAGCTCGTCCCGGCCATGACCAACGTCCAGGCGGCGTTGGCGCAGCTGGGCCTCGCCGACGCCGTGAAGGTGTCCACGCCGATCGCGTTCACCGCGGTCGAGAACACGTTCCCGCCGTCCCGGGGCAGGTTCAAGGACGAAATCGCGGAGCCGGTGATGAAGCCCATGCTCCAGTTCCTGAAGAGAACCGGCTCCTACCTCACCATGAACATGTACCCGTTCTGGGCGTACTACAACCAACCACAAGACATCAACCTGGACTACGCCCTGGGCAACTCCAATCCCGGCGTCCCCGACGACGACACCAGCCTCAAGTACTACAACCTCCTCGACGCCGAGCGCGACGCCGCGCACTCCGCGATGGACCATTTGGTCCCCGGCGTGAGCTTATATCTCACGGAGACCAATTGGCCGCCGCGCGGAAGACCCCATCAGGGCGGCGGACACCGCGGCGGGAGGCGTTTGGAGGACGACGGGGACGGGGTGTTCACGATAGCCAACGCGCAAGCGTACGTCAATAACCTCATCAACCGCGTGCTGGCCGGCAACACGGGCACCCCTCTCCGCCCCGACGCGGCATTGGACGTGTACATCTTCGCCCTCTTCAACGAGAACCAAAAGGGCGACGGGCCGGACGACATCGAGCAGAACTTTGGGCTGTTCTACCCCAACATGCAGAAGGTGTACGAGTTCGACTTCCACGGCGGTGTTGCGCCACCCGCACCACCGGCGGCAAGCTGGTGCGTGGCGAACGCGGCGGTCGGGGATGATCGGCTGCAGGCGGCGCTGGACTACGCGTGCGGCCACGGCGCCGATTGCAGCGGCATCCAGCCGGGCGCGGTGTGCTTCGAGCCCAGTACCCTGCTGGCGCATGCCTCCTATGCGGTCAACAGTTACTACCAGAACAAGGGTCGGGCCAGCGGAACGTGCGACTTCGCCGGCGCTGCTCACGTCGTGTTGGAGGAACCAGCTGGTGAGTCCTTCACGTCTACTCCTCTTACAGTTTTTTCCTCAAAAAAAGCTACCCGGTCCCATTGCCAGTACGACAGCTGCAAACGTATGGACCAGCCAATCTCACTGGGCGTTTGGTGTTTGTTCTATCTTCCGTGAATAGAAATCTGTGACCCGAATGCGAGCTGGTGTGTGGCGAATGCGGCGGTCGGAGACGGTAGGCTTCAGGCGGCGCTGGATTACGCCTGCGGTCACGGGGCCGACTGCGGCGCCATCCAGCCCGGTGGGAAATGCTTCGAGCCCAACACCAGGGTCGCGCACGCTTCGTACGCGTTCAACAGCTACTACCAGCGCAACCACAGGGCCAGTGGGTCGTGTGACTTCGCCGGAGCCGCTTCCGTTGTCTACATGGCACCAAGTGAGTTATTTCGATCTTTCGTCACATGTCTGTCACGAGCATTCGAAAGGAAACGGTAATCTCACTGCTGTTTATTCACTTTTTACTGCAGAGATAGGAAACTGCGTCCTTCCATGGAGGGCTTGGATTGGGGAGACGACATCAATGTCGGAAGGCAGCTTTGCTGCCATATAATCTTATATACGTAGCAGATAGTATTTTCTTTATGGTCTATAAATAACAGATATCGGCGTAGATCTGTGTGATCCTCTAATTTTTTCCGAACAACTTCCCAAGGATCCCCACCTACTTGATCAAAAGTAAGACCGCACGGTACAAGTGTGATCCCTGGGCATACTAGGGAGAGATTACACGAGTTCTCAGCCATGTGGTGAGACGCATAGAGAAGTTACAGAAGAGAAATATGAAATATCTCCAAGTCGATCCATAGAGCGGTGCAAGTTCAACGCAACAGAAAGTGCCTGATGAAGCCGAAGTGCATTCTACCAATCATCCATCGGAGCCACTACTGAGCAACTTGTTTGCCAGGTTCATCGGAGCCAAAGTACCACCATAACACCCCTCGCAGCTACGTCGCCGTACGGCCACCCTCCAATGATTTGGGAGGGTTTGCTAATAGAACGGGGGCTAAGGGTGGGGGAAACAACTTGACAAAAATGTCGCCGGAAACGACAACCTCCCTTCAAGCTGAAGGCAACACTAATTGAGGCACATCCAGGTGCCGCATACCGCCATCCAACGCTCTTTGAGGGGAGGAAGCCTCAAAGGAGGGAGGGCCGGCAAAGGCGACACCTAGCATTTTATTTGGTATCTCCATCAACAAGGAGAGCACCGACGAAGTAGAGGCGCCAGCAGTGGACACTTGCGGACCACAATAGAATCCAAAGGAGCACCAACAACCTTCTAGTTCTACTACAAACACGGAGGCGGGGGCGGTGGTCGCCGGCGGCGGCGATGGCACAGAGGAGAGGAGGCCATTCGATGACGTCTCCAAGAAGGTAGACGACGTCCGAGAGCGTCGTCATCATCAGCCTGTGTAGGTCGGCAAAGGTTTTCGCCTAGGCCCCAATCCTCCGAGCACGCCGATTCTGACCATGGAGAGTGCCGGAAAGGAGGTGGTTCTCTAGTGCGGCACGCGGACCACCATCGGAGTGGAGGTGGAGGGGAGGGGGGAGTCGCATGCAAGCATTGGCTTTGGTGTTGCCGATGGTCGCGAGTCAACACGGCCCACACCGCCAGGACTCCACGCAGTGTCGTCTAGGCCAGTCCACGAGCGTGAACCCGCCTCAAACGCCGCGAGCCCCTCCCCCCTCCACCCCCCGCCTCAAAGGTTAGGGGGACGCCGGATCCAGGCGTGCGCGTGCCTGGATCCGGGCCTGGCCCTTGCGTCGATCTGCGCAGAAACACTTCAGGGGCAGACAGAGGGCAGCAGACCTGTAGGGTCGAGATGCCGCCGGCGACTCCGGTATCGGCGACCTGCTCCTCAACCGGCGCAGCAGGCCTGCTTGGAGCCACCCCGGCCACCTCGGAGCAAGAGCTAGACAGGGATCCAAGCTCCGGCCTTGAGTTCCCCCATTGGAGACAGCGAGAAGAAGACTTGGCCCCGACCTCCCCCACCGAAGGGACCAGATCAGGGCCGGATCCGGCGAAGGGAAGTCGAGCTAGAGCCTCTAGAGCTGCTGAGCAGAACATACTTCGCCGGAAATCATGTCCGCTCAAGTTTGAAGTTGAAGAGAAAGAGTGAAGAGGAAGTGGAAAGGGAAGGCTGTGGATGGTCGCCGGCTTCGGCGCCACCATAGCCGCCGCCACCGTGCGCCGTCCGGTAGAGGCAGCGGCGGCCGGCAAGAGCTGCTGGAGGGGTTTCTTTGCTGGTGGTGGAGTCACCCCTCCCGTCGCCTGAGAGCGACACGGAAGGGTACACGGGGTCCGCTTAGTCCACTCCCAAGAGCGTGATCCTCTATTTTCAAAAGAAGTCCAGTTTTTTTTAATAAATTGTGCAGTTAGCAGATAATAGAAATCCGGACCTACCTTTACAAAATTTAATACAGGTCCTACAAAATGTTAACATGTAACTTCAATGATGGGGATTGCGAGTTTACGGTCGCCCGCTCCGAGGCTCGCGAACGGTCGATCTCCGACCAGATGTTTTTATTCCGTTTCTAGCTTTTGGCTTCCGCGCCCATTCCCTTTTTGGATTCCGCGCACCAGGCTGGTCCCGCATCGTTTTCCCCGATAAACCAACGCCCCTGCGCCACCGAGGGCCATATTTTAGCTTTTGGCGCCCATTTTCCCGCACACCATTCTCTTTGTCTTTTTGCGTGCTAACATTCATTCGGGATCGTGGAAAAATGAGAGGGGAGAGTCAAGATAAAAGCTAGTTTCAATAGTTTAGAAAAATAATACATTTGCTTATAATGAAAAATACATTAAAAAATTATACACTTTTGTCCTTGACATAAAATGAAAAGAAATTAGATCTTCTAAAAGGACGAAGAACACGAATCCATTTTTGAGTCTTGCCTTTTTATGCTTGCCCTGAGAAAAAAAACGAAAAACCAAACACAAAGGGATTAGCTATCATTTTTTGCAAACCGTTCATGTCAAGGCGTCCTATAGGTCTCAAATAAAAGGTAACACAGTAGCTCGCAAAAATAAAAAGTGCTTAATAGACACAAAATGTCTCATTATGTATGTGTAGAAACGAATTCAACTGCCACGAATGTAATTATTTCAGATTACATGTAAACCAGAAACTAAACTACTTGAATCTAGAGACCAAATCAGCCTAAGGTGTGAACCAAAATCAATATCGTCTAGAAGCAGGAACAAACTAGGTTTAACAATTTTGCCAAAGATTGGACTTTATTAGAAGCTGCATGGAAACAAGATGGGTCAGATTGAGCTGGAATCCACATAACACAATAACAGGACATCATATTTCCTCTTGAACCTTATGTGCTCTTCAACAGCAGACTTAGAATTCAAAATGCACTCACATTATTAGATTCACCCATCGGAGTTCTGTGTTCGGAGTGCCCCAAAAATGACCCACGGCACCTGCAGGTTCATCAGCATCTCAATTCTCAACACTGCAACAAGAAAAATGACACATATTAGCCAATTGGAAGCAATGCTCCAGCCTCCAGTTACTATTCATTTGGGGAGTTGGGTTAACGAAATGGGTGATTCTGGACCAACACACTATCATGATGGCATTGCGAACCTTAATGATAACCACAAAGAGTGCTATTTGCCTTAATAGCAACATTGTATACTACTCAACATTCACTAGTAGAGAATTGGCTTTCCATACGCCCCCTTTTGTCCCGGTTTAAAGTTGGCCCGGGACAAAAGGTTCACCAACAGGGACTAAAACTCGGTCACTGGTGGGAGGCTCACCAACCGGGACCTTTTATCCCGGTTGCAAAGGTTAGTGGGAAAAAAAGACTCTGAGAGGCATTTTATCCCCGGTGGAAACACCAACCGGGATAAAAGGGGGTCTTTTATCCCGGTTGGTGTTTCCAACCGGGATAAAAGGGTCCCCACGAGTTAATACAAAAGGATAGTATCCCCCTACATAGTCAGATGTGGTGTGTAGGTGGGATGGCAAGGAAGCTACACGCGAGGCTGGAGGTTGTGGGTTCGAATCCCATGAACCGCGCACGCGCATATTTCGCGTGAAAAATCGCGTGACTTGTGATTTGCGCGTGTGGGGGGCCTCCTGGGAGCTCGGGAATTTTTTTTTGCAGCACCGGCCGTGGGTGACCCCTTTTATCCCGGTTGGTATTACCAACCGGGATAAAAGGGGGTCTTTTGTCCTGGTTGAGTGACCCGGGATAAAAGATCCCCCCTTTTGTCCCGGTTGGTTTATCCCGGATGCATTTTCGGGATCTTTGCACCCTACCAACCGGGACTAAAGCCCAATTCTCTACTAGTGATTGCTGCCATAATCAAGCCATATCTACAGAAGCTGAAACCAAACGAACCTCTATACTCTGTAATCTATAACTCCACACTAACCTAGATGCTTTTGACCCAATCTGATAGAGCAGGCAAGTATTCCTTTCAACCACAACGCTGAACCATGATTTGCGAGCCTGTAATTGTTAGGCTGGAAGCTTGCAACAGCATGGAACCCATATTGTAATATTAGTCACACGGCGGTGAATGCAATTATGATTAATGAATAACTCAGTGATGTGTATTATTTTCTAGAGAGTTTTCTACCACAAGTTATCTCAGAAAAAAGCTTGTCAGAGTAACTTTTCTTATAACATTTCTAAAGTTATTTTCCTAAAAAAATTCTAGAAAATTTCAACAATTTTTTTCTGGATATCTTCGTAGCAAACTTTTCTACATATATTTTTCTACATTACTTTTCAACAAAAGTTATCTAGACAATCTTTTGTGTTAATATACAAAAGGTTTATAATAATTTATCTAACACAAATTTTAACTAAAAGATCTTTTCAAATGTTAGCATTGCTAGAATTTTTGACATAATACTTTCAAAAGAAGATATTTGCTACAGAGCTCAAATTTCTTTTAGAGAACTTGTACCAGAAAATTTATCAAAGTAAAACAAAACGTTCTCTAGAAAAATTAGGTATGAGAAAGTTTGCTAGAAAAATTTTCTTACACAACTTATATAGAAAATTTATCTAGTTACACTTTATTATTAAATTTAGATGTTAAAAAAATACTATACAAAGAATTGATAAGGAACAAATCTATCTAAAAAGTTTATATGAACAAAATTTAGGTAACACAGAAATTTAAGAACAAAAAAATATGAAAAAAATTTATATGAGAAAAAGTATATAAAATAGAAAATATTGCATAAAAATATTTATACAAAAAAATTTCTAAGCAATTTTCATATAAAGTTTTTGTTTAAATAACTATTGAAGCATAAAAACTTTGTAACAAAATTTTGAAGAAAAGGTTTCTAAAAATTTTGTGTAACACAATTTCAAAGAAAAACTTTGCACAAACAATTTTGTATCCAAATTTTGAAGAAAAACTATGTTAAATTTTGGTTAAAGAAATCATACATAAACCTTATCAAGTAAAATTTTCTCAGATTAACTTATATATCTTTAAAAGTTTAGTAGAAAACTTTGCTTACATAAGTTATATAGTAAACTTTGGTAGAAAAGTCTACAATTTAAAAATATTTTACGAAAATCTTTACTCAGAAAACTTTCCTAACAACATGTTAAAGAGATTTTTTTAGAATAAATTCTTCACAGAACCTTTTGACAGCATTATTTATAAAAAAATTTGCTAGAGAATTTTGAATAGAAAACTTATACAGAGAGCTAAAAACTTATACAGAAAATTTATCAAGTAAAGCTTTCTAAGAAAAATTAGGTATGACAATATTTTTTAAGAAAACTTCAGTTATATAACTTATTGTTGGGGGAAATATTAACGATCCCTTAATGCCCATTAAAACAACGATCATGAAGGCCTAGGCCCACCTACGGTAATGAAGACTGCCGTCGACCCAACATAGGAGGGGAGAGCCCCGCTCCGCCTCGCCCGACCCAGTGTCCCGGGGTCGGACGTTCCTGACCCCTCGATGACCAAAACTCCGCCTCGCCCGACCCACGGTCCCAGGGTCGGGAGCGCCCGACTCCTCGCTACAAGACTCCGTCTCGCCCGACCCAGGGCGCAGGGGGTCGGAATCATCCGGGCCCACAAGACAAATATCCTCGTCGGGCGCAGACTGGAAGAGAGCGCAAATCTCGTGGGCCCCTCTGTCGAGCTCGCCATAAATGCACCGCGGCTCTAGCACGCAGAAAGGCGCCCGCGCCCCCGACGCGACCCACCACAAGTACCCATGCACGACCGCACAGCACAGGCTACAATGGCTGCGGCTCTCTCCGATTCGCTACAGGGCACTCATGGCATGCGCCGCCCGGCACAGGAGTGAGCCCCGCCCGTTCTCGCACCCTGCGCATCCGGCGACAGGGACGCGACGCCCGCGTCCCACGGGCCATCAGCAAGATAACAGGATCTGCCGCCTTCCCCGACGGGCACAGATGCCGCGACCGAACGCCATCATCATGCCTGGCGGCAACGGTCACCAGGGAGATCGCCGACAGGATCCGAAGGCAGCCGCCCTCTCCCGGTGGACGCGCTGACAGGAGCCGAATGCCGGAGCGGGGGGTGGCGATCCGGGGACTTGGTCCTTCCCCTCGTATTGTTTTTTACTTGAATTAGCTTATCTCTTTTACTTCTCCAAAGGCCTGCCTCACTTGTAACCCCGGCGGCCTCCTTGCGCTATAAAAGGAGAACTGGGGGCCCTGAGACGGGGGGACGGGCAAGCCAACAGAACCCTCACACTCTCCTTTAGAGCATCAGTGCACACCCAAGAGACTTGGGACCAGCTCCCTCTCTCGCCTTCCTGTAACCCCTACTACAGACCCCGCGTGGGCAACGCGAGCAGCTCCCGATACTGGACGTAGGGCTCTTCCTTGCCCGAACCAGTCTAAAACCCGTGTCTCCCATGCCACCATCCGAAGCCTTACGCGCAATAAAATAATTTACTAGTCTTAGTCTTGATCCGCTAATCTTGACAACGACAGTTGGCGCGCCAGGTAGGGGACCTTTGCGCGTACATCACCGGCTTCAGATGGCCAACCACGACGCCAGCTTTGCTCCGGGCTCCCTGGTCCACTTTGGGAGTCTGGACTTCCTCACCACCGAGGAGGGGATCGAGTTGATCCCTATCCTCGTCTTGCCCGCTCACCCCATCATCTCTGGCTCCGCCGCCGGGACAGCGGCGAGCGGCCAGGCGCGCGCTGAGGGGCCTCCTTCAGAGAGGCGGTTCTTCGGGCTGCGCAATGCCGCGGCGACCTACAGTCGTCTCCTAGCGGTGTCCATGACCGTGCCGCCTGCGAGCAATGAGCTTGTGGGAGTGGTGAGGACGACTTCCGATGCCGGCTCCAACAACGGGAGCCACCACCCCTCGCGCAAGTGCTTCATGGCCGACGTGCACTCCGAGGGGTCCAATGACGATGGCGCCGAAGGGAGGTAGAGGACTCCCCCACCACGCACCGCGGCTACGACTGGGGCCCTCGCCAGGGCCCGATGCGACCCCGACAGCCGGAGGTGCGCGCGCCCCCGCAACGAAGGCAAGGCATGACAACGGGCGCGCGACGTCCAGCAGCGCATCTACGTGGACGAAGGTCGCCCTCAGCTCTTCGCTCACGCTAGCCAGAACATCGCCGCAGCGGCGGTCCTACTCCGACGACTCCCCGAGCCGGCAACGCCCGAGGAGCGTCAAACGCACCAAGAGGTGCGCAATCTGCTCGAGTGCGCCGCCGTCGAGCAGGCGGAGAGCTACACGTCCCGACGACGCGGGCAAAACGCCAGTAGGGCAGCGCCCACCGGACCCCCCGAGGGGCGGGGGGAGTCTATCCACCAGCCTCCTCCTAGGGCGAACCAGGCCGCGCCCGCTCGACGGACACCGCCGCCCGCAGGAGGCGGGGCTCAGTCCATTCACCAGCGCGTCGGTCCCGTCCGCAACGCCCGCGACACCCTGGACGCGCGGAGGCTCTCCCGCGCGAACAGGGAAGAGGGGGTGGACCGTGGCTACCATGTCCACCGTGGCGGCCGCTACGACAGCGAGGAAGAACGCAGCCCGAGCCCCGACCCGGCGGGGCCCCAGGCCTTCTCCACGCGTATCCTGAACGCGCCGTTCCCGCCGCGCTTCAGGCAGCCAACGAATGTGGCCAAGTACTCCGGGGAGACGAACCCCGGGCTATGGCTCAGCGACTACCGGCTTACATGTTAGGCTGGTGGGGCGGACGATGACCTGTTCATCATCCGCAACATTCCACTCTTTCTGGCCGACTCGGCGCGAGCCTGGCTGGAACATATCCCTTCGGGTCGGATCCGCAGCTGGAACGACCTGAAGGAGATATTTGTGGGAAACTTCCAGGGCACGCTGTGGCGGAACTGCCCAACTTAAGCTGGTTTAAGTGTGCCTAATCGCTGTCGGAACAGCAATTATCCGAAACGCACCTAAAATAGCATAAGTCCGGTAGTCCGTCGAGTGTCCCTAGGACTCCTCGAAAGATCCACGACGTGTCTCATAGCCATACATTAGGATAGTATCCGCGATGGGATAACATCAACAAACATTACATTTTTTTCATACTTATAAAAGGTACGAGTTATTACAGAACGTAGATTGAAGCAAACTTAGCAGTGCAGTGTTAGACAGAGTGCTAAGATTTTAAACATAAATAGTTTAGGAGGAGATGAGCATTTAAAACTTCTTCTCTAAGGGCATTGTGAGACTCAGGACAATACCCTAGGGCTTCGGGGTTTCCTCCTCTGCAGACTCCTGCGGAGCTTCTGAAAGATAGCCACAAGGGGAAAACCCTGAGTACGGGGTACTCAGCAAGTCTTACCCGACTAACCAATATAATAGTTTTTCTTAGGATGTATATGATGGCTTTTTGGTGTATTTGGCTGATGCAACTTTTCGCCGAAAAGCTTACTACAAGTGATGCCTTAGTTTTATCTTTTATTTGGGTTAAGTCATTACCTAACCATTCTAAATGATGAGCAGAAAGTAAAAGCAATCATAGATATTAAGTCATACATCAAACATTATCAGGAGATATATATATTGCATGAATTTAAACTACGATGCTCAACAGTGATCAAGTGCATTCATAACCGAGAATTGCGGTGATCCGGATCCATTTACATCCTGCAGGAGAGTACCCTGATCACCAGCTTTATACGATTGTCCAGGTCGTACATAACAACCTCTCGATTAGCAAAATCAATGATTAGGAATACGACTACCCGGACCCAGGGATGCACCCCCACATGGGACCCCACGTCTGGCCCGATCACCATGTGAGTTTCAGGCTACACCCCTACCAATCTCCAGCACGTCAAGTGCGGGTACGAAGTATTCCCGATCATAGAGTTTACTAACCTACTGGGCTTTACTGGTCCCATACCCAGTAAGTGATCAGCTGCTTATCACTTGATCAAAGGTTAAGACAACGAATCGGGCCTTAACCAAATTAATCTAGCAGACAGAACTATATCTCTAGCTTCTGTCTGCTTTCAACTTTCCAAGTTATTTCCCATAAGCAACATGTATGACTCAAAAGTTTTCCTTAAGGTTGGTAAACCAAGTATGTAAGCAAGTAAGCTGTTCTAGACTTGGGTATCTTCTAAGGTTTGAACAAGTGGCAAAGATGTCCTTAAAACAAGGCATGATCATACACAAGAATAGGTTTCAAGCAACTCCTAGACTTAGTGCATACATATAGCAAATAACCGATAATTGGTCACATGAAATAATGACTCCAAAATAGATAGGTATAAATGCACCGGGGCTTGCCTTGTTCGCTTAAAAAGTTAGTATTCTCTGACGGGTTGGCTTCATAGGGGACTAATTCAAAAACTTCTTCGAACTCCGAAGGTCCTTCTGAAAATTCCAAATATTCTCCTTCTGGTGCTTCGGGATCTATAGCATAATACATGCAGGGGTTAGGAATGCAAAATTTGAATAAAAGACTATACAACTTTCCTTCATGATAAAGTTGCAAGCCAACAAGGACTATACAATTTATCATGATAAAGTTTGCAAGTCAACACACAAAAACCTAAAAAGATTAGCCCTCAATTTTATTTTTCTTACTTAACCCTCCTTAAGGTTTTTTTCTTTTATTTTTAGAAAAGGTTATAATTATTTTCTAACTTGAAAACCTAATTTCCTATGAGTTAAGAATAATTTGTGATTAAGAAAATGTTATTTCATATTTTATGCATTTTCTAAAGATTAAGTATTTATTTAATTACCTTAAAAGAAAGGCATTAAATAAATACCCAAATTTTATTATTTTTCTAGGGTGTAAAAATTTTAATGTATAAAGAAAAATAAAACAAGCCTGACAAAATTGGTTTCTCTAATTTTGGACACTCCTAGAAATTTCTTTGATTAAAATGGTGTAATTCGGATTTAAACTAATTTCTTTCTAAAGGAAATCTAATTTTTCCCGAAAAACACCCGGAAAAACTTTTCTTACTCAGCTCGACGCTACCCTCTCTCACGCGCACTGGGCCCCACGACGCGGACCCACCTATTCCTATTCCTTTCTACCCGCCGGCCTTATTCTCCCTCTGACGGGCCCTGTGGGCCGCTTTCTTTTTCTTTTTCTTTTCTCCGGTCCGATACCGGCCCACGGCCCTCTTCTTCTTTTTCCGTTTTCCGCGGGCGCGGCCTACTCCTTACTGGGCCTCCGGCCCCTTTCTCTTTTCCGGTCGACCGCGTCGGCTCCGTGGGCCTCCAACATGCCGGCCCATAGACGCCTGCGCCTCGGCCTCTTTCTCCCCCTCCCCTCCTTTCTCTCTCTGTCGCGCGGGCCCGAGCATCCAGGCGCTTCTTCCTCCTCCCGCCAAAACGCGCGCGCGACAGGGGGCGGCGTGACTCGCCGGCCGGCGCCCCACCGGCGGCGAAGCTAGGTTAGGACAGCACCTCTACACCTTCACGCACCCGTGTGCGGCAACAGCTCCTCGGGAGATGGCCGGAGCCATTCGCTCCACGGCGGCGGGCGGCGACACCTTCGGCCGGTCGTGACTACTCACGACGACGGCACAAACTACTTGAACGACTACTCTCACACCATCCTGGCATCCTAGGGACTCGCCTACGACTACCTAAGAAGGAAGGGAACCGGTGCAAGATAGTGCTCACTGTGAGCAGGAGGCGCGGCGACGGCGGACAGGAGCGGCGGCGGTTCAAGGCGTGCTGACGGAGAAATTGGGCAACAAGTTGCTAGGGTTGCTGGTGGGGTGTGGGCGGAGGTGTGGACGGAAGGAATCGGCGGGAGCTGCGGTGTGGTGGTGGAATTTTTGCTCGGCGGCGGTGCTTGACAGAGGAGCGGCGGCGGTAAAAAGGCAGCGGTAGAAACGGCGGCTCGGGAGCGGTAATTATACAAACAACTTACCACGCGCATGGCTGCCACCGTGGTCTACCCATAGGCTTATGTGGTGAGGAGGTGGCCTAGCTGGTTGCGCTGGCGAGAGACCGACGACGGCGGCGGCGACACGTCCTGCCTGCTCTGTCATCGTTCCCATTTCTTTCTTCTGATGCCCGAAATCTTCAGAGCCTTCCCACGGTAGATTTCCAATCCGACAGTGCACTTGGGTCTTAACCAAAGTTGTAGATAATCTCAAGCTTTCCAATTCATCTATAAACCTTTGCCCGAGATAAACATCAAAAGGTCTTCAAATTTAAATTTTTCCTCGGGCAATGTCTGAATCCCGTTTACCCTTCTATTCAGTTTCGTCAGTTAATCAAGGTGCTCATTTGCCCGACTTAGTGATCCATTTCGGTGGTGCAAATCCCCTTTCTGTAGTCCAACTTCTTCCCAATTATGTTCTACAACACCCAAAGTTTCCATTTTGCCCAAGAACACCTACTCCTTTTGATCTCCATCTCTCTGAAATTAAATCCAAAGTTGATCAGATGCTGCTGTTTTTCAGACTTAGGCATTTTCAGTGACAGTCAACTGTGACAATGTGCTGACTTTGAGCTAAATTTCGAAATTGTTCCCTTCCATGTTCCTGGCCAACAACACCCAATTCTAAGAGTCCAAAGTACATACTTTGATATGGTATAGTTGTTCTGATTCACTTATTTGAAAAATTTCTCAGAATTCAATTTCCAAAATGGACTTTGAGGCTGTTTTTCTGAATTTCTGTTTTCAGATGAGGAACAGTAACTTCAGTTTTCTTTTTCCTTTCTTTAATTCCTTTGAGATATTTTGGACCAGTTCTACTCCAAATTCTTGATCCTTAAGTTCTAGTTACTCTTACACTTATAATCCACATTTTTGCCGAATTTTTCTGAATTTCAAATTCAAAATTCAAATTTCGGTCAAATTTGACCCGAATTTGATTTTTGGCCAATTTCTTTTTCCTTTCTTCTCGAATTACTTCCAACTCATCCAAGTCACTTTAAATGACTAAAATGGCAGCTGTTACACACGCACACGCGCCCTGGCAATTCCTGGGACCTCCGGAGCTGCCGCCTGGGGTTAGACGAGTCCCTCCGGGACTACATCCGGTGCTTCTCCAGGAAGCGCACCGAGCTCTCCAATGTAGCGGACGCCGACGTCATAGGGGCTTTCCTGGCAGGAACTTCATGTCGGCCCCTCGTCCACGAGCTAGGGCACCGAGGCCCACGGACCACGGAGGAGCTCCTCAATATCGCCACCAGCTTCGCCTCGGGTGAAGAGGCCGTTGGAGAAATCTTCGACCGCTCCAAGGGCAAAGCAAAGCGGGAGGAGGACGCCGACGAGGGCACCTCCAACCGTCAGCAGAAGAAGAAGAACAAGCAGCGACGCGAGGCACCCCTTGTGGCTGCTGCTGAATGCAAGCGGGGATAGCCGCCCCCAGAGGGCACCCCCGGCTTTTTTGAGAAGCTGCTCGAGGGACCGTGCCCGAACCACGAGTTCCCCGCAAAGCACACCTACAAGGACTGCAACCTCATGAAGAGGTATTTTGTAGGCATCCCGGTGAAGGGCGACTGGAGGCGGAAGCCCGACGACGAGAAGAAGGATGGCGAAGAGAAGGAAGATAGCTTCCCCAAGGTGGACGGTTGCTTCATGATCTTCGGCGGACCGGCGGCTTATGACTCCAAGCGTCACCGGAAGCTGGAGCGCCGCGAGGTCTACGCGGCCGAGCTTGCAACACCGGCCTTCCTCGACTGGTCGGGATCCGCCATCACCTTCGACCGGACCGACCATCCGGGGCGCGTCCTGCAGCCAGGGCGCTACCCGCTCGTCGTCGACCCCATTGTCGGCACGATGCGCCTCACCAAGGTGCTCATGGACGGAGGCAGCGGCCTCAACATCCTCTACGCCGAGACTCTCGACGCCATGGGGATCGACCGCTCCCGACTCCGTCCCAGCAAGGCACCGTTCCACGGCATCGTGCCGGGGAAACAGGCAATGCCTCTCGGGCAGATCGACCTGCCCGTCACTTTCGGGACTCCGTCCAACCACAGGAAGGAGATCGTCACCTTCGAGGTGGTGGGCTTCCGGGGAACCTAGCACGCCATCCTGGGGCGGCTGTGCTACGCCAAGTTCATGGCCATCCCCAACTACACCTACCTCAAGCTCAAGCTGCCGGGGCCCAACGGGGTCATCACCGTCGGCACGTCTTTCCAGAAGGCGTACGGGTGCGATGTAGAATGCTGCGAGTTTGCCGCAGCCATCACCTGCACGGAGGGTCCAGCGGTCCAGCTCGTGGAGAGCACCGAGGACCAGCCCGACTCCAAGCAGTCGGCCACCTCCTTCGAGGCCACCGAAGGCGTCAACGAGGTCCCCCTCGACCCCAGCAGCTCCGACGGTCAGACCGTACGGATCAGCGCTACCCTATCTCCCAAATAGGAAAGCGCGCTCGTCGACTTCCTCCGCACGAACAGCGACGTCTTCGCGTGGAAACCCTCGGACATGCCCGGCATCCCGAGGGAAGGCGCCGAACACTCCTTGAACATCAAGGCCGGCTCCAAGCCGGTGAAGCAAGGTCTGCGTCACTTCGATGAGGAGAGGCGCAAGGCCATCAGCGAGGAGCTCCAGAAGCTTTTGACGACTGGATTCATCAAGGAAGTATACCACCCTGAGTAGCTAGCAAATCCTGTTCTTGTACGCAAAAAGAATGGGAAATGGAGGATGTGTGTTGATTATACCAGTCTCAACAAAGTATGTCCAAAGGATCCGTTTCCTTTGCCACGCATAGACCAGATAGTCGACTCAACCGCCGGGTGCGAAACCCTTAGCTTCCTTGACGCGTATTCCGGCTACCACCAAATCGCGATGAAAGAGTCTGACCAGCTCGCGACCTCTTTCATCAGCCCCTTTGGCCCCTACTGCTACGTTAAGATGCCATTCGGCCTCAAAAACGCGTGGGCTACGTTCCAGCGATGCATGCTTAAGTGTTTCGGGGACCTCATCAGGCGAACCGTCAAGGCTTATGTCGACGACATCATAGTCAAGTCTAGGAAGGACGACCAACTCATCCCTGACCTTGAACTAGCCTTCGAAAGGCTGAGAGACGTGCGCATCAAGCTCAATCCTGAAAAGTGTGTCTTCGGGGTTCCGAGGGGCATGCTGCTGGGTTTCATCGTCTCCGTACGCGGCATCGAGGCCAATCCGGAGAAGATAGCGGCCATCAGCGACATGGGGCCGGTTCGAAATGTAAAGGGAGTCCAGCGCGTCGCGGGATGCCTGGCGGCCCTGAGCCACTTCATCTCACGCCTCGGCGAACGGGGGCTCCCTCTCTACCAACTCCTGAAGAAAACCGACCACTTCGAGTGGACTGCCGAGGCCTAGGAGGCGCTTGACCGGCTCAAGGACCTCCTGACGAAGGTCCCGATCCTGGTCCCGCCAACCGATGGGGAGCCCCTCCTGCTCTACATTGCGGCGACCACCCAGGTGGTCAGCGCGGCTCTGGTGGTGGAACGAGAGGAGGAGGGACGCGCCCTCAAGGTGCAGCGCCCGGTGTACTTCGTCAGCGAGGTCTTGTCTGAGTCCAAGGCGCGCTACCCGCAAATCCAGAAGCTCATCTATGCCGTCCTCATAACGAAGAGGAAGCTGCGCCACTACTTCACCTCCCACCCGGTGACGGTCGTTTCGTCGTTCCCCCCCGGCGAAGTGATCCGGAACCAGGACGCCACGGGACGGATCGCAAAGTGGGTGCTCGAGCTCATGGACTAGGGAATCACCTATGCCCCCCACACCACCATCAAATCCCAGGTACTCGTAGATTTTGTAGCAGAGTGGATGGAGATCCAGACGCCATCGGCGCTGGAGAAGCAGGAGTACTGGACGATGTACTTCGACGGGTCGTTGATGAAGGCTCGCGCTGGAGCAGGCCTAGTCTTCGTCTCTCCTCTCGGCGTGCGCATGAGGTACATGATCCGCCTCCACTTCCCTGCATCTAATAATGTCACCGAGTACGAGGCTCTCCTCAACGGGCTTCGCATCGCCATCGAGCTGGGCATCCGACGGCTGGACATCCGAGGCGACTCTCAGCTAGTCGTCGAGCAAGTCATGAAGGAGTGGAGCTGCCACGACCCCAAGATGGCAGCCTATTGCAACGAAGTCCGCAAGCTCGAGGACAAGTTTGACAGACTAGAGCTCAACCACGTCGCAAGGCATTTCAATGAGGCGGCTGACGAACTGGCAAAGGCGGCATCCGACCGAAAGCCCGTACCCAACGGCGTCTTCGTCAGCGACCAGTTCAAGCCCTCAATCCGTTACCAGGAGCCGGGGGGGAGGGGGGGTCGGCGACACGCCACCTACCCCGGACTCGAGCCTCGACCTGGGAGAGGCCGGCAACGCGCCACCTATCCCAGGCTCGGGCGCCAACACAGACGGGGTTGGCAATGCTCCACCTGTCCTGGACTCGGAGGCCGACCCCAGCAACCCCGAGATCATGGAGATTGACGCGGACCTAGCAGCGGGGCCTGACCCCCCGTCTGAACGGAGAGCCCCGTACCTCGACTACCTCATCCGCGAGACGCTCCCGGCGAACAAGACAGAGGCACGTTGGATTGCGCACCGCGCCAAATCCTTCATCATCATTGACCAGGAGCTCTATAAGCGAAGCCACACCGCATCCTCCAGCGCTACATCCCGATCGAGCAGGGAAAGGCGCTGATTCAGGACATCCACGCCGGAGCCTGCGACCACCACGCCGCGCCAAGAACCCTCGTTGGAAACGCCTTCCGGCAGGGCTTTTACTGGCCGACGGCGGTCGCCGATGCCACCCACATGGTCCGCACCTGCGAGGGGTGCCAATTCTTCGCGCGCCAAACTCATCTGACTGCACAGACGCTCCAGACCATCCCCATTACGTGGCCCTTCACGATCTGGGGGCTGGACCTCGTCGGGCCCTTCAAGAAAGCGCCTGGGGGCTTCACCCACCTGCTTGTCACCGTCGACAAGTTCTCCAAGTGGATCGAGGCACGACCGGTTGCGCAAATCAAATCCGAGCAGGCGGTACAGTTCTTCACCGACATCATCCATCGCTTCGGAATCCCCAACTCCATCATCACGGACAATGGCACGCAATTCACCGGGAAGAAATTCCTCCAGTTCTGCGACGACCACCACATCCGAGTGGACTGGTCGGTCGTGGCGCATCCACGCACGAACGGGCAAGTTGAACGAGCCAACGGCATGATACTCCAGGGTCTCAAGCAACGGATCTTCGACCGCCTCAAAAAGTTCGGCGGCCGATGGGTCGCGGAGCTCTCCGCGGTCCTGTGGAGTTTGAGGACGACCCCCAGTAGGGCGACCGGCTTCACCCCTTTCTTCATGGTTTACGGGTCCGAGGCAGTCCTCCCCACCGATATGGAGTACGGATCACCAAGGGTCAAGGCATACGGGGAACAGGGAAACCAGGCATCGCTCGAAAACGTGCAAGACCACCTCGACGAAGCGCGTGATGTAGCCCAGCTGCACTCGGCTAAGTACCAGCAGGCCCTACGACGCTACCACAGATGCAAGGTGCAAGGCCGAGCCTTCAACGTCGGTGACCTGGTCCTCTGCCTCGTCCAGGACAACAGGGGTCGGTACAAGCTGACCCCTCCATGGGAAGGTCCCTTCATCGTCGGACAAGTATTGAGGCCAGGCATGTACAAGCTGGCGACCCCTGACAAACAGATCTTCAACAACACTTGGAACATAGAGCAGCTAAGACGCTTCTACCCTTAGTTCTTGTTTCCAAGTTCTGTACCTAAATACTTCTGTAACTTAGTAATTTACGGAAAAAGGAATTTTGAGTCGATTTCGTTCAAGTTTCATATTGAACTCAGGGATATCCGACCCAAACTCCGCCTCAGGGCCGCACATCCCTTGGGGGCTATCAGGGGCTCCGGCCCAAGTCACTTGACATCTTCTCAAAACGCCTTCTCTTTTCGAGCCGACCTTCTTTCTAAACTTTTGGGCATGAAAAGGAGAGAGTGCACGAACGGGTTTCAGGCAAGACTGATCGGATTGCGAAAAAGCCTACACCCCAGCGGCTACAGTACCTTCGCCCATTAATGCTTACTGACACGCCTGACACGCGCTCTAAACTTTCCAAATCCAAAAAAAAGAAAGAGGATCGAAAACTTTTTTCGACAACTTATAGAAAAGGCCTCTGCGGCCATCACAAAAACAAGTTCAAAGTCAAACTAACATATTTACATCTGGGGCGCCTAAGCCCGATACAGCTAACTCGTCCTGGGATCTTCGGGCAGGACGGCTTCATCTTCCAGAAGCTTCGCCAAGGCCTCCGCTGGGTTGAGCACCGACGCATCGATTTCGTCCAGCTCGGCCTCGGAGTAGCCGGTAGCGTACCCCCCGCTCATCCCGGCGAAGTTGATGCCGGAGTAATGGGAGCCGAAGACGCCGAAGGCCCACCTCACGCCGACACGGAGCGCTTCCAGGGTAATCTCGCGGGCCCACCGATACGTCCCAAGGACACGAGTCGCCAACGAACTCGTCCCCTCCCCCTGGACCACGCCGAGGCCGTCGCAGACGACGCGGACTGCATCCCGCAAGTTGCCATGCTCGGCGCGCTCCGCGTCGAGGCTCCTTTAGCCGAGCGATCTCGTTTGTAAGGTTCGGAGAAGTATGAGTCATAAACCATAAAAAAGTAGCAGAAAACCAAGGAACGAAAAGAGTCTTATCCTCAGACTGGGCCTTCAGCTTATGCTCCCGGTCGAGCCCCTGGGCCACGGCGGTCTGAAGCCTCTTCACTTGCACATGGAGCTGACTGACCTCCGCCCCGAGCTCAGCCACCATCTTCTCGGCCTCGTCCTTCTGGGCCGCCTCGAAGTCCTGCTCCTGCCAGGCTTTCTGCCGCTCACGCTGGATGCGCTCGATGGCTTTTTGAAGGGCTTCATGCTCTCCCTTCAGCCGTGCGAGCTCCTCGGCATCAAGGCGGGCCCTCTCAGCAGCAGCGGCCTGGAGCTCCTCGCGGTCGAGGCGAGTCTTCTCGACAACGGCCTGGAACTTATCCTCCGCCCGCCGCGCGGCCTCCCGCACCGCCTGCTCGCGCCTTTGCAGGTCATTGATGACTTGCTGGGCGGCGGCAACCTGCGCGGTCAGCTTCCTGGTCCGCTGCTTCTCCATAGAGAAGCGTTCCCAGAGCCCCCGCTCATTTTGGAGGAAATCGGATTTCCCACGGCTGCACTCTTGGAGGGCCTACAAGACGATATATACTCAGTAACAGAGCGACAAGAGAAAAATAACCGCCAGGGAGAACATCGTACCTAGCCACCGGGAACGACGACGCCGTCCAGCTCCCCCATCGCTGAGGACAGGGCAGCGCCGACGTTTGCAAGTCCGCCCTGCACTGCCCGCCACTTGCCCCACTCCTCGGCGTCATCCAGTGTGAAGAGGGGCCTATGCGGGTCATCGCGGGACATCCAGAACAGGGTAGCCCCACTCCACGCCTTGGGAATGACACTGACCGAGGCAAGGGTAGAGGCCACTCCGACCGCCTCCGGCGCCGTCGTCCCCGACGCCGCCACCCCGGATGCCGCTGGCCTCGCCGACGGCCCCGGCGCGTGTGCCGACGCCCCTGTCGAGGTCGCCGTGGCCGTCGTCGATGCCACCGCGCATCCCGATTCGTCCGCCACCGCCACTGTCCCCGTCGCGGCTGCCGGAGCGGGCGTTCCCGTCACCGCCGCGGCCTTCATCGCGACCACTGAGGCGGGCGTCCCCGGCCCCGTCGTGACCGTCGGAGCAGGCACCCCCACTTCCGCCGCAGCCGTTGCCTTCGCCGCGGCTCTCCGGGCGGATGTCCCCGCCTCCGCTGCCGCCGCCGCTGCCTTCGTCGCAGCCGCAGGGGCGGGCCTCCTCGCCTCCCCTGCCGCTGCTGTCCCTGTCGCGACCGCGGGGGCGGACTCTCTCCCCTCCGTCACCACCGCCATCCCCGTCACGGTCACTGGGGCAACCACCCCCGTCTCCACCACCGCCGTCGGAGCCGCACGCTCCTCCTCCGCCTCGTCGTCGAGGTCTATCACCACCCCGGTCGGAGGGCCCCTATGGGCAATGCCTTGTCCCGCGGGGTCGGCCGAGGAGGCAGAGGGTAGAGCAGGGGTCAGACCCTACCCCGTGCCCGGATTCGGCACCACTCCACCGGTTGCCGCCGCAGGAGCCACCTCCACGGTAGGCTCCACGGTCTCTCCAGCGCCGCCGCCGCCCGCTGCCGGCGGGGGTCGTGGTTCGCCCCGCGGAGGTGGACGACACCCGCAACGCCTTCTTCGGCGCTAGTGGCGGAATGAAGTCTTTGGGGGCGGCGCTGTGAACAACAAATAACATTAGCAAAAATGATTCGATGCCAGGAAAGGAACAAGATACGCGGAGAACCTCCACTTACACTCCCCCAGCACGGGGACGGCGGGCACGTTTCGCCTCCGAGCCCGACGCCGACCTCGGGGCATCTGGCAGTGGCCGGTTGCCGCTGCTTCTCTGCTCTTGGTCCGCAGGTTGAGAGTCGGGGGTCGGTTTCGTCGACTCTTGAGGCGCGCCCCGCGCCGACCCCTGGGGCGCGGCCCGAGAGCCTCGCGGGGGCAGGTCTTGCGCGGGCGGTTTTCTCGGCGTGCCCCCCGCGGCCATTTGGGAGCGCGGCTCCCAGATAATGAGCGCGCCCGACCGGGGGTTTAGAACGAACCCCTCCTCTTCCTCCTCCTCGTTGTCATCGTCGTCCTCCTCCTCCTCGTCGTCGTCATCGTCGTCATCCGACACAACCTGACCCTGCCGCCACCGTTGGAATTCCTTGGTGGCCTTCCTTTTCTTCCTCGCCGTCTCCTTGTCCTTGTGCTGCTTCTACTTCTCGGCAAGGAGGCGGTTCTGCTGTCGCCGCTCGGCGTCCTCTGGCACCGGCGGGTGCGAGTCGACGACGCTGGTCATACTGCCCTGCAAACATGAAAGCTCCGGGTCAGAGCGACGAACCAAGAAACACAGAAGAGGGAAACGGAAGCGTGAAGGCCTCACCAGCTGGACGAAGTTCTCGTCCGGGCACATTGGAGGGTGGCCAGGCACCGGGTAATCGGTGTCCTTATCCTCCAGCGCCTCCCGGACTCGCTGCCGGATCTCAGAGGTGGTGAGCGCACCCGTCGTGAGGACGGTGCCCTCGGTCGGCGTGCCGGGGGTCATCTCGGTGAGCGAGCGGACCCGGAGCATCAGCGGCGCCACCCTCCGAGCGTGGTACGCCTTGATGACTCTGACCCCGGTCAGCCCCTTTCCCTTCAGGTACTCGATGGCCTCAAGCAAGCCGGCGATCCGCTTCTTCTCCTTCTCCACCGGGCCGTACGACCACAGCTCCGGCACCACTTCAATGACGCGGCCGGTGAACTCCGGCAAGGGAGAGTTAGAGTAGTTCTTCACGTAGAACCACTGTTGATGCCACCCCTTGTGGGATGCCGTGGTCTTCATCGCCATGTACTCCTTGGCGCGGGTATGGCAGAGGTGGATTCCGGCGCACCCTATCGGCACCGGGGTTGCCCGCTGCTGGCTTCCTCTCTTCTCGGTCTTCTGGTACAGGCTGACCGCGAAGAAATACTTCCACAGCGAGAAGTTGGGCTCGATGCCCAAGAACCCCTCGCACAGCGCGACGAACGCCGCGATGTGTTGGATCCCGTTGGGATTAAGGTGCTGCAGCTCGAGCCCGTAGTAGTGCAGCAGCCCGCGGAAGAAAAGGCTCGGCGGGGTTGCGAACCCTCTCTCGTGGAAGTGGGCGAACGACACAACGTAGCCGGCGGGCGGATTCGGCACCTCCTCCATCTCAGGGAACTGCCTTTCGCCCCTCTCGGTCCTCTCGCAGAGGAGGCCCTTCCTCGTGAGGCCGTCAGCGCGTGAGGTGCCAAAGCTTGTGCGCGCCCAGGATCCCATCGCAAAGGGGAGAAGAGCTCGACGGCGGAAGGTGAGGAAGGCTGCAGCGCTGGGCGGAGGAAGACGAACGGTGCGCAGGAAAGCTAAGGGAGCACGAGGAGGAGAAAAGACTTGGGGGCAGATTGTGGTCGGAACTGGCGAGGTGAACTCCCCGTCTTTTATAGGAAGGCGTGTCGGAAGCAGGACAGACGCCCCCGTCGCAATAAATGCGGCGCCAGGTACGCCCCGTCACGCCCGCCCCTTTTTGGAAATCGTGCGCACGACCTGCTGCAGGAAACATCCTCTCCTCCCTCATTTCGTGGGTCGGCGCATCCCGCCATTTCGCCTCCCAGAGAGTACGCGCGCACAACCTCCTCCGCATCCGGCCCAAGGCCCACCAAAAAAGGTAAAAAAGGGATACGGGGCCGAAAATGCCCCTACGGCCCATTGTGCTCCAGGGGTTCGAAGGCTGGCCCACCATGGGTTCGACAGCCACCCCAGGATAACCCCGAGCGAGGGGTGAGAAGGGACGGGTCCGCCAGCGGCCATCACTCGGGCGCACGACAGCCTAGGGCATCCCAATCTCACATTCGAGTCCGGTCCGGCACCAAAGTTCATGGTTTTTACCCAAGGAAAGGCAACGAGCCCCCGGATCCGACCGAACGGAGTCGGGAACTATATGAACTGGCCGACCAGAACCTGGCGTACGCCACCAGTTTGGCCCGAGCCAGACCCCCTCGAACGGGGACCGGGACCCCAGTCGAATCCACCCGTCAGCAGCTCAACAAGCACCACAGTTCGTCCAACAAGGATAACGTGGCACGGCTCACTCCCTCTGTCTCAGCGAACGGACGCTTGAGGGGTAACGTACGAAAGTCAATCTAGCCTCCCGATCGACCCCCTGTAGCGCGCGGGGGCTCAGGGGCTAGCCTCGCAACCAATAACCACGTGGGTGGTCACGACTCGAGGTTTCCAGACAGAAGATGCTCCATGGAACAACAAGAAATCATCCCGCGCCGAGTCGCCCGCAGGACGCTCCGCTTGATCAACCTCCACGACCAAGCCGAACAAACAACGCTTCCCGTCCCTGATTAACTGCAGCTTGCACGACGAGCAGAGATCCCCTACAAACGACGATAGCAGCCTCTGGAGGAGCGTCCCCACTCCACCACAGGCTCGGGGGCTACTCTTGGGGGGAAATATTAACGATCCCCTAATGCCCATTAAAACAACAATCATGAAGGCCTAGGCCCACCTGCGGTAATGAACACTGCCGTCGGCCCAACATAGGAGGGGAGAGCCCCGCTCCGCCTCACCCGACCCAGTGTCCTGGGGTCGGACGTTCCCGACCCCTCAATGACCAAACTCCGCCTCGCCCGACCCACGGTCCCAGGGTCGGGAGCGCCCGACCCCTCGCTGCAAGACTCCGTCTCGCCCGACCCAGGGCGCAGGGGGTCGGAATCATCCGGGCCCACAAGAAAAATATTCGCCTCGGGCGCAGACTGGAAGAGAGCGCGGATCTCGTGGGCCCCCCTGTCGAGCTCGCCATAAATGCACCGCGGCTCTAGCACGCAGAAAGGCGCCCGCGCCCCCGATGTTTTTCCACCATGCACATAGGCAGTCCAAAAGAACATGACAGATGGGGATCATTGCACTAGAGGTTATGTTACAGATGAAACTAAACACTTTGTTAACCAAGACCTACTTATTGTCTACCTTCTTCTTGCCAAGCCTCTTAACTGCTGCAACTAATGTTTTTGCCTTCTCTTTAGTTATGTCAAGCTTCTTGGCAAGGTCATGACGCTCTCGCACCACTTTGTTGTACTTTTCGTTGGCATGATTCGTGTACTTCTTGAAAGCAGATTTCAACTCATCAAAATCAGTCTGCAATACATGAAATAGTTAAATAAAATCAGTCTGTAATACATTCTGACATTCAATGTTTAGATTCTTTTAATGTTCAATGATTAATGTTTCAGGGGTTTATGCATGACTGACATTTTGACATAGATACATAGACAAAAACATAGACATTCCCCTATTCACATTCCTGTCATGTTCAATGATCAATGTTGAATCAGTCTCCCAAATATTGCCTAAATGTTGCCTAAATGTTCAATGGTTGAGGGGTCAACGTGCAATACATAGCTACATAGATAAATGTTCAATAGTTCAATGACTATCTTAACCATCTTTGAATTGTAGTACAAATGAGGGATACATAGATAAAAACATATAAGAAAGTAAGAACATTACAATTTCATCGATGCACTGGTCGCACATGTGGTCAATATCGTCATCCGTCTTCGTGTTGGACTCAGTTTCAGAGTTTAGGCCGATGATAACTACATTGGAATCGTAGTCGGAGTTGGCAGTTATCTTCACCTGAAAAGATTTCCCCAGGGTAAACCCCCTCGAAACCGACCGCGTGGTAGGCCACCTGTTGACGCCGCTGTGCAATTGTTGACGACGTGAGGAAGAAGCATCGCCACGGTGGCCCTGACCTCCCGCGGCGTGGGCCTTCGATGGCGTCTCCAACTTTATGACCTTGTTGCCCCAGGCAAAACGACCCCAGCGTCGCGATGGTACTCCTTCATTGACCCGGGCGGTGCGGATGGGGAGCAGCGGGGACTTGGGAGGGGACCGGATCTAGGGGGAGGTGTGCGGATCTTGGCGGAGGATGACTGGAGGAGGATGGGGAGGAGGTCTGGGCTTGATGAGAGGAGGCAGACTGGACGAGGACGGGAGGGGAGGCGTTGGAGGAAAAAACGGTTGGGTTGGGCTTTAGTTTTTTCGTGGCGCTAGGCTTTGCTTTATCTTATAACCCTGGTCGTTGCATTCATGCCTGTTATTTGGCGTCGCTACCCTTGTTGTTGCCCTAGGGTAATTATAGGGCGGCGACGGCAGCAGGGTCTGGTTGCGGCGGTAGCAGGGTTTGGTTGCGGCGGCAGCAGGGCGGCGACGGCTAGATGTCGGACGACATGGAGGTAATTATATATAGATGGAGAAAGCAGGGACTTATTAGCATACTGATATGAGCAACTAACTGTATATGCAGGTGATTAATATCGCATAATGATGATCGGAGTTGGATGCGACTGCCACAAGTATCAGATTAGTGGCAAAAAGGATTGAAGAAATTTAAGGAGACTAGATTTGCAGGCACTTGTAAAGGAGATACGGCACCATGTCCATGTACAAGATGCCGTTCCATGTCATACAGAATAGTTGAGGAAATTAGAAATCATTTGCTTTTTAGGGGATTTTCTGAATGTTTCATCCAAGGGGAAGGAGAAGAAAAGGATTCATATGCGAGCATCACTGAAGGAGTTGGTAATAATGGTGAATCAGGGGATGGTCCTTCTATGAATGATTTGGTTTCCTCACTAATCAGTGGTGCAATACATGGAGAAATCCGAACTGAAGAGCGAAATGAAAGCGCTAAGAAATTCTTTAAGTTATTAACTGAGGCAGAGAAGGAACTATATCCAGGTTGCAAGGAGGCTACTAAGGTCTCATTCATTGTCAGGCTATTTCAGATTAAGTGCATGTTTGGTCTCAGTAACAGTGCTCTAGAGGCTGTGCTTCAGCTATTCTCGCTTGTGCTCCCTGAAGGTCATTGTGTTCCAGATAGTTTGGATAAAGTGCAAAGGGTAGTTCGTGATCTTGGGCTGGACTATGAAAAGATACATGCATATATCAATGATTGTGTTTTATTTAGAAAACAATATGTTGACTTGGATAAATATCCAACATGTGGAGAGACTAAATGGAAACCTGTTGGTTCAAGTGAGAAGGAGGCAGCTAGTGGTGATGCTGCACCTAAGAAGCGGTTTCACAGAAAATCCTAAGGTATTTTCCAGTGACCCCTCGTCTGCAAAGGTTATACATGAGAGCGACCACATCTGAATATATGCGTTGGCATAAGGAGGGACTTGTTCAAGATGGAAAAATGCGGCACCCTGCTAAGTCCATGGCATGGAAACACGTGGATAAAATTTATAAGGAATTTGCTTTGGATCCTCGTAATGTTAGAATGGGTCTTGCATCTGATGGTTTCAATCCATTTGGGATGTTAAATGTGACATACACTACATGGCCTGTGATCCTAATCCCTTACAATTTGCCTCCTTGGTTGTGTTTGAAACAACCGTTCTGGATGATGTCAATGTTGATACCGGGGCCAAAATCTCCAAGAGGGATATATTCTAGAGTGCATGACTTTTTGCTCTCGCTTTTTGGATGACGTGGACACAAAGATTAATCATCTAGAGCGTCATGAAAGGGCTGCAGTGAATGAACCACTAGCAGGTTTAAGCATATTTAGCAACATCGATTATACTAAGAAAGGATTTGCAATTGAGCAACTTACTAGGCTAGATATGCAGCGGATGAGGCACTGTATACTAACTTGTAGGTAACCATAACTCCCTTGATGCGATGAAGGGAAACAACTACAGAAGGACGAAGGATAGGAGAACAAATAGATGCTTACAAGATATGGCTTCAAAACCTACAACAGGATGAACCAGACATAAGTAGGTACAATTGCTCCAGTCACAATTTATATAAGCTATGTGTTGCATTATCCATTGCACTTACATATTCGTTATGCACAGAATTTAAAGATGATTATAGGGACGAAACCATCAAGACATATAAAGAATGGTTAAGGCGTAAAGAGTATCTTCAAGACATTAGTAATTTCTATTCATTCATTCAGCAATCAAAGTTAATATTACTTGTGAACAAAAAATGTATAGACTGATGTGGATCCATTGTATGATATGCAGTATCTTATTTAGATCAAGATGACAATGATGAAGTTCAAAACCTTCCTGATGATGAAGGTCTTGTAGCCATGCAATCAGCACCATCATATAGGCCATCTCATGCTCGGCGTGACAAAAAAGCAAGAAAAGGTGTGTTATGCATTGCAAATTTTATTTTAATGTAATCTACATTGCTGCAATTATCTAACTATTTTTTACTTAATGGATTCATAGGAGACTCCAGTGAAGGGCGCAAGCAAGGAGGACATGGTGCCCTCAAGGGTTTATCAGCAGCCATAAAGAGGATAAGGAGCGGCTCACAGAAACTTAAAATCGAATTTTCCACAAAGCTGGGAGGTCCCGTAGGTCCTAACGCTCGGTCATTTGTGGATGAAATTGTAATGTTTATAAGGAAAAGGGCTCCACTTATTGGAGTCAACAAATGGAAAGACATACATGAAAATGTGAAAAATTCTATAGCATCCGACAGACTGGTACGTACGATGTTTAATTCTATTGCATGATTGCTATAATAATCCTCAAATAGCCAAATACTTCTCCGTCTGAATGTGTTCTCACATAAACAGAATAGGTGGGAGCTTGTAAACGTTGATGATGAAAAGGAAAAGATTTGAGCCATCGCGATGGCGCGATACAAAGGATTGAGATTATCACTCAGTGCCACGTATAAGGCGTACGACAGTTGCGCAGCAAGAATGAAACACAGGCCAGAAGACCTTGACATTGCAGAATGGCACTACCTTATCTTGTATTTTGGATCTCCAAATTTCAAGGTCTCATAGCATTTCCTTTTCGTCCTTCCATATATCCCACGTATTTATTACTAGTTCGATCAATGCACTCCTGATGTACTTTTTTACTTATACCCTATACAGAAAGCTAGCAACCAGAACTCCAAGAACCATAAAGAAGCAAAGACGAACCATGTCATGGGGTCCAGATCATTTTCCAACATGAGCCATGAGCAGGTAATGCTTAGACTTGTTGTATGGTCTTTTTGCATACATGTCAAGCTAATGTGCTTCGTTCATGTCATCTTAGAGAGACCCGGATACAGGAGAAGAACCAAGTGATTTAAATCTTTGGTTGAGTACTCATATGAAGAATGGGCAATGGTCAGATGAAGCATCTAAGGCTGTGTATGTAAGTAATCTACATAGTTCACTGTTAACAACATGATTCTTATTATTTTTAATATCCAATATCAACACCAATGCTACTGTTTAAATTAGGACAATGCATGCCTAAGGCTTTCCGAGAGAGAACGCAATGATGATACAAATCCCATCTCGATTGCAAAGGAAAACAATGTTTTCCAAATATGCTACAAGCAAAGTAGAGGATGCAAAACCCACAGAACCCATGATCATGGTTACTTGTCTAAAACGCCATCACACAGTGAATTGCTGAAAGCTCAAATCCAAGAGCAAGCCCGTGCTACAGAAGCAGCCAACCAGAAAAATAATGCGCTCCAATAAAAGGTTGACAAGTTAGAAGAACAATTTGCAAATGAAAAGGCTGAAAGGGAAAGGATATTGGAAGAAAAATTACTACAGATTCAAGAAGAGGAAAATAACCAAAGGCAAGCACTTAGGGAAGATATCATGAAAGAGATGCTATCAAAGTTTGCTGAATAGAGAGAAACCCCATTACTACAGGTAAAGGCAATTTGGATATTTGTTACACAAATTAGCATATTGGAATGTGTTTTGTCCCTAAATTACTTCCACCTATTTTTCCTATGCAGACTGACCCAAGGAGCATCATCCCAAGTGATGCTACGCCAACAGTTGACAAAAATGCTAGCAAACATAGAACTAGTACAATGTCTCAAGGTCTTTTTCAAAATAGCAAAAGCAACAATGTGGCAGGAGCATATATTAGTACACGGCAGCTACTGAATGCTGCTACAAAACGTGTGCGCACAAGAAGCCAACAGGTATGCAGAAGTAAAACTGATTTATAATCTATGTTTAAGTGCATCAGTAAACTTAGAGCAGTCTCCTATGTGCGAAAAATATGCTCTGTGCCAGACCACGTGTCCACAAGCACAAGACAAATTACCATGATCATGTTTGTTTAGTACATACTACTGCACTATGAGACCCTTTTGCTGATGCACTGCATTCTTTTTTTTCGATAGGAACATTCTTCTTCAATGGATCGCATGGGCTCGGAGTCATGACATGGTTGACACAAGGAAAATCAATGTATTGCATAATTCCTGTAGCCTACATTACAAGGATTTAGTATTGTTGATATACCAACACTAGTTATGAACTATTTTCGATTTGGAATATGTATTTGGCACTTTGACTTTATGAATATCGAGATGGCTTGGTTTTATATTCATGATGATGCAATTCATATTTTGGTGAAATCATTTCGTTGCACAAACGATTCGATATACAAATATATAAAATGCAATCCGTTGCGAAAAACATCTTCCAGTTGCGAAAAGAAATACATCCACGTGTTGCAAAAATAAATAATTGCAGCAACTCTAGTTTGTTGCAACATCTTTTATTGCATCTATATACTTTCAATTGCACAACAACTTATTACCACGGAAGATGAAAGTTGCAATAATACATAATAACCTTCACCGCTAATTCGTTGCAACATATTATCTTGCTTCTAAATATTGTCCGTTGCAAAATAAATTATTGCCACCACATATGTTTCCATGGCAATATAGTTTATTTGGACAAAACCAATTGTGTTGCCATATGATCTGTCACAACGTACTATTTTCCGTTGCAAACTGAATTATGGCCACCAAACATGTTTCCGTGGCAATATAAGTTATTGCTACGAAAGCAGTTGTGTTGCCATAGAAACAGTCCCACGTAATAGTTTCCATTGCAAAACTAATTATTGCCACCAAAATGGTTCTGTTGCAATATAGTTTATTTCCATGAAAGAAATTTAGTTGCCGTAGGATATGTCACAACGTCAAATTTCCGTGGCAATATATTCTATTGCCCCCATGTACATCGTTGCGAAATATCATATTACCACAGAGTTTGTACGTTGCAACTACGTACTATAGCAATGACTGCTTGCATTGCAATACATGCTAATGCAATGAAATCCTCTGTTGCCATACTCTATAATGCAACGAAAATGTATGTGCAATTACCATAAGTTGCAACGGCCCACAAAAAACGTTGCAAAGAGCTATTGCAATGCCAGTACTTGCCACGCCTGCCAACCAACCAGTCGCCATTGCAATTGCTAGATATTGCATCGATTTTGAGCATATTGCGACGTTTTTCTGCCGTTGCATTAGACAAAAATCTAGTAGTGTTGCATCAATTGTGAACAGTGGCAGAACTGGGGGGTGGCCGGCAGGGGCCATGGCCACCCCCAACAAAATATTTTTTTGCTACCCCACGATGGTCATCAGGTTGCAGGGCCAAGCTCAAATGCCCCAACGCACACAGCCAAATCACGTTACTAGAAGTTCAGCCGGCACCCGGTTGCCAAACGCTAAGACTTCGTCCTGGTGATGTTTTGTTTTCAATCTTGCCGGTCGCAGCGGACACCGAACATAGCGCCTGCACCCAGCGCAGTGGACAATGGCGCCATCACACCAATGACGGCGTGCAGGCATATGGCCACGACTGTGATGGAGGGCAATATCAACTATGGTAAGCAGGCAGGCATCACACCCGATCCTCCTGCTCCTGATGTTTCTCCTCCAAATTAGTTCTATTTCCCTAATCCATATCACATAATTCCCTGAACTATTTCTAATTTAATTTCTCGTCTCATGGTAGCATAGGAATTTTTGATGAATTTAGATCAAATCCTTGTAGAAGACCAAGGTAAAACCTAAAAGACACCTTTTTCTTACTACAAGAAGGCATCTGCGGAAGGACAAGATGATACTGATGCGGTCGATCAAAATGTTTGTGTGAACAATGGCTAGCTAGTGTGTGCTTGTGTGGACAATGAAAAATTAGGGCAAATTGTTAAATTCTTAAACCGGCAAATGTTTGTCTGCCCCCTTTAGATTTTCTCTCCAGTTCTATCACTGATTGTGAAATGTTTTCTAAAACAAACCCCGCACAAGCATGAGCATGCTGCCGTAGGGGACGCATACTAGTTGCTGGGGAAGACCTGATCAGACCAGCGATGGTGAGGAATCGAGGCCTCGCTGCTCTAGCTGCTTGTGAGGATGGCTATGGATACGTTTCCCCTCTCCATTTGCTTTCCAGAGTCCAGGAGTGCACAAAAGCTGTGCGAGCGCCAACAGAGCGAGCGACAGCACGCCCTTTATTTTCGCGCCAGGATTTTTTCCATGAGGTCTGAGCTCTTGTTTATTTTCCTGTGAAATGAGCCATAGGAAAGGATTCCTATGGAATTTTTCCTTTCCTTTGATCCAAAGGAGTGCATAGGAAAAATTCCTTAGGAAACTGAATCCTCCAAAATTCCTATGCCAGTCCTCCATTCCAAAGGAGGCCTGAGATGTAATTTCTATAATTTTTTGTTTTCGAAGGTTCTTGAAGTAAGGAATATTATGCACTATAAAGAGCTTCACGGAAATGCTCTAGACACGACCGGGTCATATGACCCAGCTGTACAATCGGTGCTGGTAGTGATTTGGGTTAATTTTTAATTGCTGAATGTTGGTAGTGATTCCAGCGGCTAGTGTTGTGATTCCAGCAGCGGTGCGGTCGGACCGCCGCTGAAGAGATTTGTAGCTACACAGGCGTAGCGGCGGGAGATCGTCCCCGCCGCTTCAGCAATTTTTCGTCCGCCGCGCGCTACAGTGCGTTATTGTGGTAGTGAGAGGAAAATGGAGGTCCCGGTGTACATGTGCCACTCCGGCACATGTAACCCGTGCTCGTACAAGACAAGTAATGATGGTTCTTGGTCTCGCTGGTCACTGGTAGGATACCAGTGGAATGTTAGTCTGTGCCATCAAAGTTTGTATCATTGAGAAGGGAATCTTCTGTGTTTCTTGCATACGCGTAGGTGTAAAGAAGCAATCAAAACATCATTATTGCTGTATCAAGACTCTTGGAATCCTACGAAAAAATATAGAAAAAATCAAACTTACACAAAAGAGAAGTCCTCGTAAGGTCGAGTGTTTGGTTAGATTTCCCATGGAAGTTTCACAAGAATTTATATCCCCTTTGTTCAAACGAGTTACATGTGTTCACCTATAAAATTAGAATGCTACCAAATTCATGCAATTTTTCATTTTAAATTGGTAAAGTTTTTCATGCAACTTCTTAACTTCCAAGCACCCCCCACGAAATATACGGAGGGCGTCGGCGGGTGGTCATCACGTGGAGTAGTCAAGCCAAGAAAACCACACAAGGGCAGGAGGAGCTTGGAGGCCGGCAATGGATGCCAGCCGGCGACGGTAGCAAACGCCAAGGCATACAACAACTACGTGATCAACCACGTGCAGTCCGGCAACACGGCACCCCACACCGCCCCGACGCCAACATCGACGTGTACATCTTTGCCCTCCTCAACGAGAACGAGACGGGTGACGGGCCAGACGATGCCGAGCGATACTTCGGCTTGTTCCACCCCAATGGGACGAAGGTGTACGACTTCGACTTCCATGGTGCGCCGACGGAGAGCTGGTGCCCGGCAACACTACTAGATTTTTGGTCTATCACCACAGAGTCCATGGCAACAACAGAAAATATGTTGCAATAGATAGGTGTTATTGCCACCATTTTGTCGTTCCATTGCAAAAGATTGATATTGTCGCCACCATTTGAAAAATAGTTGTAAGTCGCTGAAAAATTTGCCATAGTTGTTTTGCGTTGTTATAAAGCTTTTTTTTGTTGCAATATGCAAGGCTTATTGCCACTAAATTGAAAATCGTTGCAAGTCACAAGCAGTATTGCCACAAATTTGGTGTGTTGTCTTTAATCTGCATGTGCGTTGCGATACATTTGTGTATATAGCAACAAAAACTAAGTGGTTGCATGAAAGAAGATGCTGTTGCCACTAATTATTTTTGTTGATACATGGTAGTTCATGTTATTGCAATAGTTTAAGATTTTGCCACAAATTTTTTTGTTGGGCGTTGCATATATAAACTCACTACGCTTAGCCCATCAAAAATTGAATGATACGGGCGTTGCATATGGGCGTTGAATTAGTGTCTGAGATAGTGAGTGATATTTATAGTTAAAATGATCAGCATCTCATTCATGGGTCTGTCGACATATCTGTTGCCAGATTTAATAACCTCAAATCTATCAAATTCCTAGCCACTTGATGAAATTATACGCTTCAGATCAATTTCAGCTTTAACCCTCGCCTCCTTTCTTTATTTCCACCTGTGCGCTGCCTCTCTTTAATTACCACGGAGCCGCTCTCAGTAATTCGTGAGCTCGCGCAGCTTTAACCCTCGCCTCCTTTAATTTCTTTTTTTCCACCTGCGCTGCCTCTCTTTACCATGGCGCCGCCTCTCATCAGTAATTCGTAAGCTTGCGACGAGAGGGCCGGGGAACAGCGGCTCAGTGTGCCCAGCGCCACCTCCAGATCGCAGGAGGTCACCGACTCCGACCTTGGGCGCAAGTGTGCTGGCAGCTCAGCCGGTGCTACTCGTTGGCGAGAGGGGCAGCAGGTCCTCCGTACCATGTGGTCACTTGTGTGGCAGCAGCAGCAGGACGGCCGGTCGACGTGCAGGTGAATTTAGATTAGGATGCAAATTAACTCCCGCACTGATTTTTTTCTGATTTCTCATCGGACGTCAATAATCATCTGGCAACATTGCTAATCGTCCCTTCTTGTAGATTTTTTCTAACCTATTTTCTAACTTTCTGTACAGTTTTTTAATACTATTTTAACATTCCAGGTCTGTACCCGTGCGTTGCTACAGGGCAAACAAATTCCCTCATTGAGCATAAATTTTCATGCTTTGAAATATTTGTAACGTTATATAGCAATAGTCCTGCACAACCTCTAAAAGAAATTAACAAACTCAAATAGTGAAAGTGGAACTAATTAAGCAAACATATACTAAATTAAGTTACTACACCGTGAATTTTTTTCATCAGGTTTATTTAATACCTGCAATTTAGTTACTATTAGCAACAGAAGCACTGCATTATTTCTTTTGATTCTTACGGTTAGCACCATGAGTAGCATTATACCCGTACGTTGCTACGGGCAATTCAATTATAGATAAATAACATTCTATTTTACTGGAAAGAAAACAATTCATTAGATAATTAGAAATGGGTAAATATTGAATAAACAACAAATTCATGGAAGCTAAAAAAACCAAAAGCTACTATGTAATATGATTGTCATTCTTAACCACAGTAATTATCCCAAATAATATGTGCTCCTACTTGATAAAAATTTTATTTCAAATAACAAGACAACTCATCAGATTAAAATTTGCCACATATAAAAGCAGCTTTCTCTTATTGGGTCCATGCTCATGCTAAGCCGCCTGAGACTAGATTAGCGACTAGTTCGAATGCTTGATACTGGACTTAGAATATATAACAAGTTCACCTTGTACTTTGTATACCTCATCTGCTTAACGGGTATCAATGAGCCAATTTCATCGGGCGTCCGCATCACCATGCATGCTTGCATCTTGGATGGCGCTATGGACCAGGCATCCTACTCCTGTTAGAATCCCTATCTCCATTTGTGTTGGAACATGGTGCACCAGTTTCTCTTGGTATAGCTCCTCTTCCTTGTCCTTCCTTTTGCTTAGAGTAGAAAACCTAATCTTCACTGCATTGTCACTTCTGTTGCATGGAAACTAAAAAAACATATAAGCAATAATCTTAGCTTGCAATTTCCATTTTTTACCCTTTATTTTACCTTGCAGAAAATAGTAATCCAGTAAGATGAGCCACCTCCACTTGTTTCCAAGAACTTTTCGAGCCTGCATAACACTGACAAGAAGAAAAAATGGTATACTGTTTGACACTTTAAGCTATACACCAAAAGAACAATTATGAAGATTACAACCAAACAATGTGTACAGAACCCTGACTTGTCCCCTGGCTGACATGCCGACAGTTCTAGGTCAGATGAAAAACCCAGTCAATAACATGTCATATTGCATTGTGATTGACATTCATACTGGAAATGACATTTAAATTACTTAAAAATCAAGCCGTTCTTTTCCTCTTATGTTTCAGCAAGCCACCAAACATCATAACAGATTAACAAATAGCATTGTAAGGGATGTTATTTAGAACAAAAGAAACTTAGATGTCATGGTTATTCTTCAGGTAGTGTGATGAGAGCTCCCTGGATGCTGATTACTGGACCACTTGGAAGGAAAACCCACCAATTAGTAACACACAAATTGTGATTATCCTAATTAGTAGGATAAAAATATCCTGAAACCACTGAACTATGCTACCAGGCCGAACACTGACATTAAGGTATTCTGAAAAAAAAAGATATTTGCCAGGGACTAAAACATTGTAAGAAGCTAATGGTTTTATCATGTACATACAGATGCATGCTCCTAACCGAACTGAATAGTTGGAAGCACTAAAATGAAATTATTAGTGTTTGCATTGGCCTAATCAATTTGGCTTTAACATATGGTCAAAATTATGAAAAATTATGCCGTAACCAAACTGCTTAATCTGAAAATTCAGAAACATGTGGATTTCTCAATGGGATTTGATGGAATGATGACTTATCCCCCTAGCTGAAACTTATTTTAAAACCATCGACCAACAGGAGAAACTTCACCTCACAAAAAATTGAATGAGAAAAATATAATCGACAATGGCCCTTCCTTTACTCCAATTGTTCTTCTTATCGCCCTTGATGTTTCATTTTTGCTACTCTTCTTATATTCCAATTCCAAGATAATACTGGAGAAGATAGAAAAGACAGATTCATGTGTTCCAATTCCAAGATAATCCAGGAGAAGATAGAAAAGTTAGATACAATTGAAGGTTCGCTGCTAGCCAGAGAAAACAAAAACAAAGCAAAGTAAATAAGGAATTCAGGGAGGCCCTCACCGTGGCCATTGCCGTTTTAGCACTGGCGCCCTCCATCGCGCATTATAAACTGACAATATAAACTGTTAGCTGGGAGTACCCCAGCCTTCGCAAGTGTTACCCCGGCATCAAGCAAAACATACACGACCCACATCATGCATTTGAAAAGAATTTTACTACAGGACAATTGAACAAACATCATGGTCTAGTTCCCACTACAATTTCATAACCCTGGTACAATCATAGTTTAATTGCGTGCTTTCCTTTGTTATGTGTATGCAGGAGATTAATCAGTGTGTGTGATTTTAATTTGTAAAGAGTTGGAAGGATGTCACATAATGATGATAGGAGTTGGATGCGGCTGCCACATGTATCAGATGAGTGGCAAAAAGGATTCAAGCAATTTATACAGACTAGATTTGTAGGCACTTCTAACGGAGATATGGCACCATGTCCATGTTCAAGATGCCGTTCCATGTTATACAAAACAGTTAATGAAGTTAGAAGTCATTTGATTTTTAGAGGATTTTCTGAAAGTTTCATCCAAGGGGAAGGAGAAGAAAAGGATTCATATGAAAGCATCACTGAAGGAGTTGGCAATGATGGTGAATCAGGTGATGGTCCTTCTATGAAGGATTTGGTTTCCTCACTAATCAGTGGTGCAATACATGGAGACATCACAGGTAGTGGAACTGAAGAGCCAAATGAAAGCGCTAAGAAATTCTTTAAATTATTGACAGATGCGCAGAAGGAACTATATCCAGGTTGCAAGGAGGTTACTAAGGTCTCATTCATTGTCAGGCTATTTCATATTAAGTGCATGTTTGGTCTTAGTAATAGTGCACTGGAGGCTGTACTTTAGCTATTCTCGCTTGTGCTCCCTGAAGGTCATTGTGTTCCAGCTACTTTGGATAAAGTGCAAAGGATAGTTCGTGATCTGGGTCTGGACTACGAAAAGATACATGCATGTATCAATGATTGTGTTTTATTTAGAAAGCAATATGTTGACTTGGATAAATGTCCAACATTTGGAGAGTCAAGATGGAAAGCTGCTGGTTCAAGTGAGAAGGAGGCAGCGAGTGGTGATGTTGCACCAAAGAAGCGTGTTCCACAGAAAATCCTAAGGTATTTTCCAATGACCGCTCGTCTGCAAAGGTTATACATGAGAGCGACCACATCTGAATATATGTGTTGGCATAAGGAGGGACTTGTCCAAAATGGAAAAATGCGGCACCCTGCTAACTCCATTGCATGGAAGCACGTGGATGAAAATTATAAGAAATTTGCTTTGGATCCTTGTAATGTAAGGATGGGTCTTGCATCTGATGGTTTCAATCCATTTGGGATGTTGAACGTGACATACACTACATGGCTTGTGATCCTAATCCCTTATAATTTGCCTTCTTATTGGTTGTGTTTGAAACAACCATTCTGGATGATGTCAATGTTGATACCGGGGCCAAAATCTCCTGGAAATAACATTGATGTGTATTTGCAGCCCCTCATCGATGAGCTCAAAGATCTTTGGCTCAATGGTGTTGAGACATGGGATGCAAAGGTAAAGAAGAATTTCACTCTATGTGTTGTTCTACTTTGGACAATTAATGACTTCCCAGCATACGGCATGCTATCCGGTTGGAGCACAAAAGGCAAGTTTGCATGTCCATACTGCCAAACTTGCCACAAGGATATTGACTATTTATGGTTGAAATTTGGTTCCAAGTATTGCTACATGGGTCAACGCTGCTTTTTGCTAATGGATCACAGGTGGCGCCGCAACAAGATTAGCTTTAGCAACCAGGTGGAAATCAGGGAGCCTCCAGTGCCACCGGATGGGGAAGGGGTGCTGCAACAGTATGAAAGATTTGAGCAAGTGACATTTGGGAACACGACAAGAAAGAGGAAACAACATGAAGAGGATACTAGATGGCACAATTGGAGGAAGAAGAGTATATTTTCCGAACTGCCTTACTGGGAAAAGTTGCTTCCAAGGCATAATTTGGATGTGATGCACATTGAAAAAAATATCTGTCAGAGCATACTAGGGACTTTGCTTGACATGGCAGGTAAATCCAAGGATAGCGAGAAGGCTTGGAATATTGGGTATGAGGAAGGATCAACATCCTTTGGTGAAGAATGACAAATATACTTTGCCTTTAGCATTGTACAGCTTGGGTCAAGATGACAAGGTATATTTATGCAAATTTCTACAAGGTGTCAAGATGCCTGATTGTTATGCGTCTAATATCAAGAGATGTGTAGATGTGGTGAGGTGTAAGCTTTCTGGACTCAAAACTCATGACTGCCATGTTATATTTCAGAAACTATTACCCATTGTGGTTTGTAACATACTACCAGAAGAGGTTGTTAAACCATTGATTGAGCTTAGTAGGTTCTTCAATGCAATATGTTCAAAGGAGTTGAGCACCGAAGAGTTAGAAAAATTGAGCATTTCGATTAGAGAGACTCTTTGTCGTTTTGAGATGATCTTCCCACTAGCTTTTTTTGATATCATGATGCATTTGCTGGTTCATCTTACTGAAGAGGCTAAACTAGGAGGACCTGTATGCTATAGATGGATGTATCCAATAGAGAGGTATCTACGTACGCTGAAAGGCTATGTGCAGAACAAAGCCTATCCTGAAGGTTCGATAGCAGAGGGATATAAACTAGAGGAGTGCATGACTTTTTGCTCTCGCTTTTTAGATGATGTGGACACCAAGATTAATCATCCAGAATGTCATGAAAGCGCCGCAGTAAATGAACCACCAGCTAGTTTAAGCACATTCAGCAACATTGATTATACTAAGAATGGATTTGCAATTGAGTCGATTTATAGGCTAGATATGCAGCGGATGAGTCATTGGATATTAACAAATTGCGATGAGGCATTCCGTGGGTCAAGCAAGTAGTAATTTTAATTTACTTACCTTTGCAGTATGCACGTACATGTTGTTTTATTGACTTTGTATTGCCCCCTTTTGCCCTTTATTGTAGTGAGCATATGGATTTACTCAGAAAACAATCTGTTAGGAATGTTGAACGACGTCATAGAGATCAATTTGTAAGCTGGTTTGAGTGTACGGTGAGCTACAATTTAATTTAGCTTTTATTGCTTTTAGTGCACGTGTACTTATATATTGTTGCAAATAGTTTAATTAACAATTAGGAATTTTTTAATATATCTTGCGGATCAACAAACTTTATGTAGAAGGAAAAATAAGTGATGCCATGCATGCACTTTCTCAATGACCAGACCATCAGGCACTTGTTTTCAATAGGTGCTTCATCAATGGATTTCTGTTCAGAATAGCTCATGTAGAGAAGAATCTGATTACACAAAATAGTGGTGTTGTTGTGAATGGTGATGCTACTACTAGCAACATTGACTGGTATGGTGTAGTCAAAAAAATCTACGCACTAGATTTTCTTACACAAAAGGAAGTCATCCTATTTCAATGTGACTGGTATGATTTGTCTGCTGCTAGTAGGAGCAAAGGTAGAGGATTCAAGAAGGATCAATATGGTATTATAGATATCGATACAACTCGATTGCGATATTTAAATGAACCTTACATTTTGGGGACACAGGCTCAACAAGTGTTTTATGTGAAAGGTTTGAATAAACCAGATTGGTGCACTGTTATCAGAATGAACCTTAGAAATGTGTTCGCCATGCCCGAATTAGTAAGTACAGATAACGAGGAAGAAATTGATGTTGACTCACTTGACGTCGGAGTGGGAGATATGATCGATTCGGGTAGACATGAAGAGTTGACAAATTGGACTAGGTCAGGCATCAATGGTGTCACTGGTGACGCTTTTGTTATTCAAAAGGCACTTGCTGAATCCGTACTTGAACCAAGAACTATTGGCTTAGCAGATGAAGAAGAAGAAGATGACACCGACGACTACATCGTTGATGGATACGTTGCACCTGTGAATTCTACTGTGGAAGGAGCGGAGGATGTATTTTTTATTTAAGTGTCATAATTTGTAGCACCTAAGTTTGACATATATATTCTCATCTAAAAGAACAATATGTACATAACTTGCATTGTGGTCTTCCGAATGGGCAAATCCACCTTAGATTCATTTGTCATACTTGCATTGTACTTTGAGGATCCGAGCACCCCGACGGCCACGATGAGGATCCGGCCACCCAGACAGTGACAAGGAGGATCGACCATCCAGGTGGTGACGACGAGGATCTGGAAACCCCGACTACAGCAATGGTCAAATAAAAGCAATTCTTTTGCTAAAGCAAAATTATGCACATGTCAAACCATGGTTTGATCGCTTCTTTATTATAAACAGGAGGTTGCAAGTTTGAAACCTGAGCATGCTATTAATTTTTTTTCCTTCTGGACGCCACGCTGTGACTCCAGTTTTTGCGCCAGAACTTCCGCACCCTCAGTTTTGCGCGTTTTTCTCTCCCTCAGTTCGCGTGGTCCGTGGTTTTCTCCGATTCAGTGGTTTAGTGTTATAACTTCTGGTTTTACCCTTGTTCCACTTCTCCCATCAGTCAACGTGCCCTGTCAGTGAATTATGTACAAAAATTTGATAGAATTACCTTTAAATATATGTTTCACTTTGATTATTTGAGTGTATTACCTCTATGATTTATTTGGAACATCTACATGGGCGTATCTTTCCTTTAGTTTATGCATCTCTCATTCCAAGACAAACATGAAAATCAATCTAGAACTTCAATTTGAATAGCTGTAGCATTTTTTTTAGTATCCCTACATTTTTTTAGTATCCCTACAGGGGCACTCCAAGCGCACGCCAGACACGCCACCTCCTTCTTCTCCAAGCGCACGCCACACAGGCCACCTCCTTCTCGAAGCGCAAGCCAAAAACGCCGCCTTCATTTCTCCAAGCTCCTGCCGCGCCACCCGGCGCCCCCCTCGCACCCAACCGCACCTCCGCTAGGCTGGCCCCACGCCCTGCTCGCCCCTGGGCACGCCCCGCCGCTTGCCGCCGGTTCCCACGAATGCCCTGCCAAATTTTTCCAAACCGACCAAAACTTCCCGCTTGCCGTGCCCAATTTTTCCCACGATTCCCACCACACCCGCCAAATATCCCTTCCATATTTAACAAACCACATCTACTAAAAGTCCGGCACTAGCAATCTTACCCCTAATCGCTACTCACACATACATGGGGGAGAGGGGGGCGATGACAATCGGTTCCTTGACGAGATGGTCACTGAAGACGAAGAAAGGAGGTCGACTCCTCCCCACACCGCTGGCAACCAAGGGACCAACACCTCCCTTCGTCCTTGTGATCGGCACACCGCAGAGTCGAATGATGAGGACGAGATTTTGTTTGATCCTCCCCCAACCAGGTATGTTATCTGAGGCTATTGCAAATCCAATTGAAATTCGCCTAGGGTTAATAGTCCTATCTGATATTGGATGATCTGGATACATGAAGATTGGTTATATTCATGGATTAAAATTTTTTGCTTGGATAGTATTGTAGTATTGTAATCTGTGCTACTGATATATGGAAAAATTCATGGATTAAAAGTCTCTACTACTGATTTATGAATATGGTTTAAATCTCTGCTACTGATTTATGATTAATGTTTAAATCCATGCTACTAATTTATGGATAGATTCATGGATTAAAACTCTCTGCTACTGATTTATGATTAGGGTTTAAATCTCTGCTACTGATTTATGTATACCTTCATGAATTAAAAATCTGCGCTACATCCAAACTCTCTGATGCAAACCTAAATTTACAAGGAAGATGGGCTGTAACTCCAATGGAATCTAGTTACAATATTTTTTGTCATATTTGCAATAACTCTAATTTTCATTCATTCATTCATTTATTCATCAAATTTACTATATCATGTCCTTAAGTCTCCAACTACAATGTCCCATCCTGTTGTACAATGAATAATTTTTTAAATTCAATGATGACGACAACATCTATTTAAGTTAGTGGTTGCAGACTCACTGGTGAGATGTGGACTATAATTATCAGCATCAGGGCACCTTCGGGTCAAGAATTTGCCGAGTTCAATTGTGATAGGGCTCATATCACATTTTACAACTTGGTTTGTATAAAATCAAAGCTTGGGTACTGTGGACAGGACTTCTTGTACTAAGGAGCGATGTGGCAGGGACACAACAAGCCTTGTCTCAATTGATTATGACCACCAAATCCAAGCCATGATAGAAAACAATGTGAGAGAGAAGAAAATCAGGATACTGCTAACAAGGGATCAACAGACTAACTTGCAGGTAATCATAACTCCCTTGAAGCGACAAAGGGAAACAACTACACATGAACCACTAGATGGACCAATTAAAGAAGAACAAATTGATGCTTATAAGAAATGGCTTCAAAACCTGTAGCAAGATCAACCAGACACAGGTAGGTATAATTCCTCAAGTCATAATTTATATAAGCTATGTGTCGGATTATCCATTACACTTACATATTCATTAGGAGCAGAATTTAAAGATGTTACAGGGACGAAACCATCAAGATATATATAGAATGGTTAAGGTGTCAAGGCTATCTTCAAGACATTAGTAATTTCTGTTCATTCACTCAGCACTGAAATATAATATTACTTGTGCGAACAAAAAATGTATAGACTGATGGATCCATTGTATGAAATGTAGTATCTTATTTAGATCAGGATGACAATGATGTTGAAAACTTTCTTGATGACGAAGGTCTTGCTAGCAGGCAATCAGCACCAACAGATTGGCCATCTCATGCTCGGCGTAAAAAAAAAGCGAGAAATGATGTGTTATGCATTGTAAATTTTTTTTAATGTCATCTTCCCTGCTGAAATTATCTGATCATATTTTACTTGATGGATTCATACGAGACTCCGGTGAAGGGAGCAATAAAGGTGGACGTGGTGCCCTCAAGGGTTTATTATCAGCCACAAAGAGAATACAAAGCGGCTCACAGAAACTGAAAGTTGAATTTTCCACAAGGTTGGGTGGTCCCATAGGCCCTAACAACCAGTCATTTATGGATGAAGTGGTAATGTTTACAAGAAAAAGGGCTCCACTTATTGGAGTCAAAAAGTGAAAAGACATAGAGCAAAATATGAAAAATTCTATAGCATCCGACATACTGGTACGTATGATGTTTAATTATGTTACCTGATTGCTATAAGAAATCTCAAATAACCAAATATTTCTCCTTTTGAATGTGTTCTCACATAAACAGAATAGGTGGGAGCTTCTAAATGTTGATGATGAAAAGAAAAAGATTTGGGCCATCGCGGAGTGATACAAAGGATGGAGATCAACATTCAGTGCTACGTACAAAGCATACAACAGTTATGCTGCAAGAATGAAACACAAGCCATAAGACATTGACATTGCTGAATGGCACTACCTGATGTTGTATCTTGGATCTCCTGATTTCAAGGTCTGATAGCATTTCTTTTCGTCCTTTCATAAATCACATGTCAGAATTATTATTTTGATCAGTGCACTACTAACATATTTTTTTACTTAAACCTTATGCAGAAAGCTAGCAACCGGAACTCCAACAACCGTAAGGAACAAAAGACAAAGCATATCATGGGGTCCAAATCATTTTCCAAAATTAGCCATGAGCATGTAATGATTCGACATACTCTATGGTCTTTTTGCATACGTGTCAAACTAATGTGCTTCATTCATGCCATCTTAGAGAGAACCGGATACATGAGAAGAATGGGCAATGGTCAGATGAAGCATCTAAGGTTGTCTATGTAAGTAATTTACAGAGTTCACTGGTAACAACATGATTCATAATATTTTTATGTCCAATACCAACACCAATGCTGCTATTTCAATTAGGATAATGCATGCCTATACTTTCCAAGAGAGAACACAATGATGATACATATTTCATCTCGACTACAGAGGAAAACAATATTTTCCAAACATCCTACAAGCAAAGTACAGGATGCAAAATCTCCAAAAAACATGGTCATGGTTACTTGTCTAAAAATCCATCACGCAGTGAATTGCTGAATGCTCAGATCCAAGAGCAAGCTCGTGCTACAGATGCAGCCAACCAGAGTGTGGCAGAACCACCTCGGATTAACTTGATTAAAGCACGGTTAAGCCGCTTGACACGTGACACTCATGCCTTAGTCAAGTTAACTCGAAGTGCCGTCGGATTTCATCCGATTTAACCACTTAACAGGACCGAGTTAGCATAACCCACACGAAGGTGAGTGGTTCCAAAGAATACAACAGATCCACCGAGTTAAACAAGTTTGACAATTTATTTCAACATCAATTCAAAAGTCAGAGTTTTACAAGATGCAAAAGTAGCGGAAAGATAAAATAGCGGAAGCTAGCGTCGGAGTCGGATGTCCCTGATGAGGCCGATCAGGACATCAGTGATCCCTTTCCTCGCCGTCCGAGGAGGGATCCCACTCGACCGTCCACCCAAGAGGAAGCTGGGGCAGCCAAGTGCCAACAGCAGCAAACTCAGAAGCTGCAACTTCACCTGAAAAGAGAGCCACAAACAAGGCTGAGCTGCTAAGCTCAACAAGACTTAACCGACTAGTGGAGAACTACTCCACCAACATCTAGACATGCAAGGCTCTTTGGCTGAGGGGTTTGTGTTGCCAAAAGAGACTACAGTAGATCCTTACTTTCAATATTTTAGCTCAGATTCTAAGTTCATTAACCAGTCTACATTGGCGACTTATGCTAAACAACCATAGTTTCCACAACAAAGTATAGAACAAGCATCGGGTTCTTATCATCATCATGTTCCATCTTTACTCAGTGTAGCATAGCGATCAAGCAGTCTCAAACTGTGAGAGGCAGATGAATCGAGTTTCGTAACCATGCATGGTGAACCTAATCTCACGACATCCGTGCACCACAAAGGGTCACTTCCTGTGTCGGCCGTCCCCATCAATTCCCAGGCACGTGTTAGGTCCAAACTTCCCTTGGCATGCAATGCTCCACAGTCCTGGCCTCTACCGTACTGTGACCGCACTTGCACCCACATGATGCTCCACGGGAACCTCGTTCCAGGGACAGCAGGGGTATAAGCCACGCCCTAGTTCAATCAGGTACTAGGCTTCCCCATCCCATACTAGGTATGAGATTAGTACTTTCAAACACTTGATCACGAACACCAACACTTTTCGACCTTAAGCAACTTCATATAGACAGACAGGGCAACCCACCGACCACCAAAAGAGTTCACCAGGCCCTGCCCCGTCCATCGTCCTTATAGTTGTAACCAGAAGGAGAACAACCAACTCCTATAACTCGCGAGTGACAAGAAATCACTCGACTTTTACCGAGTCCTATTAAGCAATGCAACTACTCGGACTCATCAGACTAGTGTTCAGATCAAGGGAACTAAGTCATGCATCTATGGTTTCAAACAACTCCTGTACTTAAATGCACATACAAACGAAGGAAGGCATATGTATGTTTAGGAAGTTGGGTTCATGCTCTGGGGCTTGCCTTCAAGCAGGGTGGAGGCGAACTGGTCCTCTGAGGGCTCTGCTTCAGCTCCTGCGGTCGGCGGCTCAGCTACTGCTCCGTCTTCTGGCACCGGATGCAGCTCGTATGTGCCGTCGGTGAGATTTAATTCTACACGAATGCAAATGCAGGAGTTAGCACTTAGACGGTTATTTCAATAACACTTGCAAGCTTTAGCCCAGAAATTTGTAGCAATGCTACGGAAAAAGTGTGGAGGTTCAAGCTTCAGTTGATAGAGAACAAGGCAAGGGTCGGATTGGGAGAAACTTATGATCTGACCCTCCGACCTAAGGAATACTGTACCGGGGGCCTCAGACTTATCACAGAGAAGTCCCTGAATTTTACACAGATACCTTTGGGTCCAAGAAAAAAGATACAGCCAAGCCCTCGGGCGAGACGGATAAGGGTCGGCGAAACAGACAGGGTCGGCGAAACAGACAGGGTCGGGCGAGACGGAAAAAAAGGGGTCGGGCGAAATAGACAGGGTCAGGCAAGACGGAAAAAGGGGTCGGCAGCTTACCTCCAGGTCTACTAGCGAAGCTTTGGGGTCGGGAAGGAGCAGACTTGGGCGGAAGGTCTTAACCACTAAGGCTTGGGCGGCGGCGATGTCCGGCGGTGCTCCGGCGGTGGCGGTGCTTCTTGTTGACACAAGGAAGCTCTAGCACAGCGCGGAGAAGACAAGCGGCCGGTGGGTGGGGAAAGGCGGGTGTTGAGCGGAGAGGAGAGTTCCTCAAGAACTTAGGTGGCAGCGCTTGAGCACGAAACAGAGGAAAAGGCGTCAAGGCAACGATGGCGAAGGGAACTCCGGTAGGACTCTGGCATTCCCTTTTATAGCTGCGCAAGAGAGAGAGTGTTGGAGCAGCACGAAGATTGGGAACAAAAAGATGGAGTGCGCTGCCATGGCGGCGATTGAGCGGGGATGGGTGGCGGAACAGAGCTTCGGAGATAGCGTCTTCGGCCATTGGGCACTAGAGACAAGGCTTATGCAGGCGCGGTTTTGCCGGAGAAAAGGATTGGTGGGGGCGAGCGCGGGTCTGGTCGCATCAAGCGGCGGATTGGGGGTGGCGACTCGGCTAGCGTGTGACAGGAAAGAAGGAAGGGGCACTGCAGGCGAGAGCGCTGCATGCGAGGTGACAGGGCGAGCGGTGACGCTAGCAGGCGCAGACCAGCGGCTTTGCCGGGGCACGCTACTGGCGAGGCGGGAAAAGGAGTTGTCACTGCTGGATCCGTGGTTGGCGAAGGTGGCATGGTCGAGGGGCGCGCGGTCGGAGATCTGAGTGAGATGATGAGCGCGGGAGGTGAGGCGATCTGGCGCAGCAGCGGCCAATCTCTGGTCGCAGCAGCGACAGGGCGCCTGGCATGGCCGGCGAGGTTGCGAGCGAGACGAGGCGAGGCAGAGAGTCTGCAGGGCGCTTCTGCGCGTGATTGGGAAGGAGGCGCGCTAATCCATCTGGTCGTGGCTGGCGACTAGGCGAGGCAGGGCTCGTCGGGGAGGTTAAGCCACGCGGCAGAGAGATTCTAACGCAGGACGCACGCTTGCTCTGGCGTGCTTGACCCGAGAGATCCGTGGGATCTGGTTGTGGGTCCAACTTCCAGACTCTGGCTCTCCCACAGCTCCAAGGTTTAGAGGAACACTGGCTTTTGAACTTAGAGAGAACCGGCGGTTTTGGTTGGGTTTCAGGGGTCGGGCCTGATTAGAACTGCGGATTTGGGAACTTGTCTTAAGATTAACTCGGCTGATGATCCTGAGTCGTTACAGCCTACCCCCCTTAAAAAGAATCTCGTCCCGAGATTCGGGTATAAAGACAACCAGTGGGGGTGCGGTTGTTACCTCCTTGGCTGAAAGAAAGCCTCTAAAGTGCTTGTTCAGATACTCCTCCGTTTCCCATGTTGCTTCATCCTCCGTGTGGTTATTCCATAGGATCTTGTACATTTTCACCACTTGTCGTTGGGTGCGCCTCTCCTTATGGTCGAGAACTTTGGCCGGGTACTCAGCATAGGTCAGGTCGGGCTCAATTTGAAGTTGCTCCTGTCCCAAGATCTCAGTTGGGACTTGAACACATTTCTTTAGTTGGGAGACATGGAAAACATCATGAATGGCCGAGAGCTGCTCGGGTGGTTGGATCCAGTAAGCAACGGGTTCGCAAATTTCCACAATCTCATAAGGGCCAATGTAACGGGGAGCCAATTTTCCTTTTACTCCAAACCGTTGCACTCCTTTGGCCAGGGAGACTCAAAGATATACGTGATCACCAATGTCAAACTGCAGGGGTCTCCTCCTCTTGTTGGAGTAACTCTTCTGTTGAGATTGGGCTGCCTTGAGATTTGCTTGAATTATCTTAACTTGCTCTTCGGCTTCTATTGCTAGATCAGGACCATAGGTTTGTCTTTCTCCAACTTGTGACCAATTCAAAGGTGTCCGACACCTCCGACCATATAAGGCTTCAAACGGTGCCATCTTCAAACTGGTCTGGTAGCTATTGTTGTAGGAGAACTCTGCCAATGGTAAGCACTTATTCCAATTCCTGTCATAGTGGATGACACAAGCTTGTAGCATGTCTTCAAGGATCTGATTTATTCTTTCGGTCTGACCATCGGTTTGAGGATGATAGGTCGAGCTACGAATGAGCTTGGTGCCAAGTGATGCTTGTAGCTGTTCCCAAAAACGCGCTACAAACTGAACACCTCGATCAGATATGATCGTCCTAGGCACACCATGCAGGGAAACAATACGGTCAAGATACAGCTCTGCATATTTCTTGGCCGTGTAGGTGGTGTGGACAGAAAGAAAGTGGGCATACTTGGTAAGGCGGTCCACTATAACCCAAATGGAGTCATGTCGCTGAGATGTAGGAGGCAGTCCAACAATGAAATCCATGCTGATGTCTTCCCATGTCCAGGATGGGATAGGTAGCGGTTGCAGGGTACCTGCTACCTTTAAATGGCTAGCCTTGACACATTGGTAGGTGTCACATTCCGAGACATAACGTGCAATTTCCGGCTTCATTCCACTCCACCAAAAAGTCTGACGGAGATCATGATACTTTTTATTGCTGCCAGGATGGATTGAGAACTTGGAGAGATGGGCTTCATCTAGGAGTTACTTCTTAAGAGTGGGGTCGGATGGGACAACAAGTCGGTTCTCATAGTACACTCTCCCATTCTCATCCTGTCGGAATTTCTTATACCCTTCATCCTTCCATGAAATCTTCCTTTTGATTTGCCTTACTTCCTCATCCTCTAACTGTGCCGTCCTAATTTGGTCCTCCAAAGCAGACGCAAGGGAGATGTGACCGTGGGTTCCATGGGAAACAATTTCCAAATTAAGTTTTCCCATCTCATGACACAGAGTCTCTGTGAAGTTGGTTGCCGACAAGCAATTGCAATGGGTCTTGCGGCTAAGAGCATCTGCCACTACGTTGGCTTTGCTGGGGTGATAATGTACTTCCAAATCATAATCCTTAATCAGCTCTAACCATCTTGTTTGTCGCATGTTGAGGTCGGCTTGAGTGAAGATGTATTTGAGGCTCTTGTGGTCAGTGTAGATGTTGCAGTGGGTGCCCATTAGATAGTGTCTCCATATTTTTAGGGCGTGAATCACTGCTGCTAACTCAAGATCATGGGTCGGATAGTTCAGCTCATGAGGTCGTAACGCCCATGAGGCATAGGCAATGACTCGATTGTCTTGCATAAGAACACACCCAAGTCCAGTGCCAGAGGCATCACAGTATACGTCAAACGGCCTAGAAGGGTCGGGTTGAGCTAAAACGGGGGCAGAAGTCAACAAGTGTTTCAAGGTGTTGAAGGCTTCTTCACATTTATTGCTCCACACAAACTTTGACTTCCTTCTTCAGCAACTCAGTCATCGGCTTAGCTATCTTGGAGAAATCCGGAATGAAGCGCCGATAGTAGCCTGCTAGTCCAAGAAAACTTCGGATCTGGTGAACTGAAGTGGGTGGCTTCCAGTCCATGACTTCCTGTACCTTGCTGGGGTCAACGGCTATGCCATTCCGAGAGATAGTGTGTCCCAAGAACTTGACACTATCTAACCAAAATTCACACTTGGAGAACTTGGCATAAAGCTGATGATCCCTCAACCGTTGAAGAACCACATGAAGATGATCGGCATGTTCTTCTTCGTTCTTCGAGTACACTAGGATATCATCAATGAACACCACCACGAACTTGTCCAACTCGGGCATGAACACCAAATTCATGAGATACATGAAGTAAGCAGGTGCATTGGTGAGTCCAAAAGACATAACCAGGTACTCGTAGAGTCCATATCTTGTGGAGAAGGCAGTTTTGGGAATGTCACAAGGTCTGATCTTGATTTGGTGGTAACCGGAATGAAGATCAATCTTAGAGAACACTCTTGCTCCAGCTAATTGGTCAAACAGAACATCAATGCGGGGAAGTGGATACTTGTTCTTGACAGTCACCGCATTGAGGGGCCGGTAGTCCACACACATGCGTAGACTCCCATCCTTCTTCTTCACAAATAGGGCTGGGCAACCCTAGGGTGAAGTGCTGGGTCGGATAAAGCCTTTCTCCAACAACTCATGCAGTTGGGTTTTTAACTCAGCCAACTCGGCGGGTGGCATCCGATAAGGTCTTTTGGAGATAGGGGCGGTGTTGGGGATCAACTCTATGGAAAACTCCATATCTCTATCGGGCGGCATGCCTGGCAAAACATCGAGAAACACGTCGGGGTACTCACAAACTACAGGGATGTCCTCCAGTCGGGTCTCAACTGTGGGATACGCACAAGAATTCACATCTTCTCGGCGAGGCAATTGGACAATAGAAGGGCCTTGGTGGGGTGAGTTGACATGGATGGCTCGGGCTGGGATATCTAGCACAACCTTGTGCCTAGTCATCCAATCCATTCCCAGGATGACATCAATCCCCTCTAGATCGAGGACAACAAAATTTTCCTTAAAAAGGTTTCGGCCTAGCTGGATAGGCACATTGACACTCATCCTATCAGATGTGATTACCCCACCCAGGGTGGATATCCTAAAAGACCCTCTTGTTTAGCATTCCTTTAACCCATATTTGTCACTAGTCTTTCTTCCAATAAAACTATATGAGGCTCCTGAGTCAAACAAAATCAAAGCTGAATGACTGTGGATAAGAAAGGTACCCGTCATTATCGGTGCACCTTCAAGAAGCTCTGCTGTGTTGGTGAAGTTCAGCCAACCTTAGCGAACTTGCATCTTGGGCTTCTTCCCTTTACTGAGCATCGCATTGCTCTGCCTTGGGCGCTGATTCTGATTCCTGGGGCAGTCCTTGGTGAAATGCCCCACATTGCCACAGGTGAAGCAGCGGTTACCATTTGCAGGGCACGGTGGTGGCGGTAGGGTCGGCCGCGGTGCCTGAGGTTGAGATCCCGGAAAACAAAGTGCTGCCGTCGGTGGGGGTCGGGCAACCCATCTTCTCGACTGCTGGGGTCGGCTGGGCGCCTGTGGGGGAACCATTCTGAATCGCTGTGCAGGTGGGCTGGGCGTTGGCAGTGGAGCCTTCCTCTTCCTCTCGGCTGCCAGAGCCTTCATGCAGTCCTCTTGTGAGATGGCCAAGTTGACCAACTCGTTGTACGTATTCACCCTTATCGGGTTTAATCTCTCCCTGAGCTCCAGGCTTAGCCCTCTGCGGAACCTGTCCCACTTCTCCTCATCTGTGTCCGCATGGTATCCAGCATATCGACACAGATCATTGAAAGCCTGCGCATAGTGCAGGACATCTCGATTTCCCTGGGTAAGGGCCAGGAACTCGTTGAGCTTACGCTCTAGAGACCTTCAGGGATATGATGGCCCCTGAACGCCGTCTTAAACTCCTCCCAGCTGACGACGTGGTCGGCCGGTTGCATGGCGTGGTAGTGATCCCACCAAAGGAGGGCAGAACCACGCAGTTGCTGCGCGGCGAATCGAGCCTTGTTCTCCTCCGGGCAATGGGCGGTGAGGAGGGAGAACTTGGATTCGATGGCATGAATCCAGGCGTCGGCGTCGAGCGGGTCTTGTGTCTTCTGGAACAAAGGGGGTTGCGTCCCCAAGAAATCCTCATAGCGAGCAACATGAGGCTGCTGCTGAGCCCTTCCCCCATGGGGCTACTGTTGTTGCCCTTGGGCAATATGCCTCAGCAGTTCAGTTTGAGCCGCTAAGATCGCCTCCAGCGAAGGCGGGGGCGGGGGCGGGGGAAGATCCTGCCTCTGCTCACTGCCACTGGGCACAGAGCCAGATCGGGTGCGGTGTGCCATCTGCAAGAGTCAACGTTCCATTAATTCCATAACCCCAGAAGTATTCCAATTATGTGAGAACGTATATGTTAAATCCGCAAATGCGACTCATGCCGATAGTGCAACACAACAACATAGCTTTATTAAGGAGGTGCACATCCCTTTTTGCCATCTTAGTTAGTAACTAGCTCGTTTCTGCACTGTCGTTTTACCCTTGCTACCGAACGGAAAGGTATTCTGATCCACCCTCGGTAGGGTCCACAAGATCCGGGTTCTCATCGGTTGGTCTGCACACAACTTCGGGCGAGTCAGAACCTTATCCCGGGGGTTCCACTATGTCCGACCTTTAGTGCCCGGGTCGGGCAAAATGGAGCCTGCAACAAGGGGTCGAGCGAGGCGGAGACCTGCCGTGAGGGGTCAGGCGCATCCGATCTCGTGACCTGGGGTTGGCCAATTTTGGACAGACCCACATAACGGAAACCTGCGTGCGGTTACAGCACAAAAACTCACACAACTTGACATCCAAGGCATGTCCCAAAGGGTCAAAAGTTGAGTCAAGAGTGAAGGAAAAACAGGAACTGATTTCACCAAGATCATTTCATTGTTGGTCTCTTAATACAGAAGGAGTACTCAACTCAAGGCCAACGTATTACATCACTATCCAAAATTATAGGTTGCCGAGGAGTACAACAAAAGACCAACTTCTACAGCCTTCAACCTAAAAGTTATCCCGGTCGCCTCCTGAGGAAACACTATGAGTCGGAGAAGGGCCGTCGCCATCTTCAATGTCCATACTGGAGACTCCCTCTACCTCCTCGGGGTCTTCCTCCTCCTCCGGGGCCATTTGCTCATCCAGCTGCTTTTCCAAGGCATGGATAGCATCTAGCTCGGCATGGTGCTCGGCTAAGTGCACATTTGTGACCACGAGCTCCATCTCAACCTCCAATTTCTCCTCAGCAAGCTGAGTCATGTCATGCTCCATGTCCATCACTTCCTCCTCTAGCTCTGTAATCCGGGTTTGCATGTCGGAGATCTGTATGCCCCTTTGGATAAGCTGGTATGACTGTTCCACCAAGTCTCTCTTGGCGGTGTTGAAATGCTCCTGGGTGTCTACGGCGATCCGTGCCAAGACAGCCACAATCCGTCCTTGAAGTTCAACCAGTCGATATAAAGCTGACATGCATCTGGTGGCGGTAGAGACGGCGACCAACGAATGGGAGGTTGCCAACACCTCCATGTTGTTGACGCGGTCAAGCCAAGCCGGGTCCATCCGGTCCCTGGCGGGAAACTAACCGATCGGGTCCAAAAGGACCTCAAACGGGTGTAGCCGGCAGAACTGGGTGAGAGCCTGCAGGGCAGCTTACTCCCAGGTGTTCTCAAGGGTGTGACCGTAGGTCGAGACCTCGAGCTGGGGCCACTCGGGCTGTACAGAGGGTGGAGGTACAACCACTTGCACGTTGCACCACTGCACTCCGTGCTCCTGGTACTCTCGTCCCGCGTAAAGAGGCGGTGACTGGTACCCAAACCACCTCAAGGTATCCCACAAAATAGCAGGAAAGCCCTCAAAATATAGGCACGTGGAGTGGGAAGTGCCATCAGCGCCGCGAAACACATGTCCAGGGGCAACCATCTGGAACCAAGAACCAAAACCCCAAAGAGAACAGATCGGGCAGGGTGAGATACTCGGACTTCTGACCAAAGTGCAAGTTGAGAAGGTAGCTATAAATCCTTAAAGCGAAGAAGGGCTTTAAACCAGGGCAAGGTTGTTTTAGGGATGCAGTTTTACAGATTTTTGGTTCATGACGCATGCACGACCTACATCGTCCTTTCAACCAAAATAACTGCCAAAAGCTTTGGTCTTACGTTGTTAGTGCCGGTGGCAAGGCAACAAGTACGTCGCTCCCTATAGTAGCTAGTCGGTTTCTAGTAGCGTCTCCTAAGCGAACGCGGTTAGTGTACCTGCAGAAAACACAACCACCCGAACCTTTCGTGCCAGCACCCATGAAAGCGTCCCCAAGCATTACCGTTCACTATAGAAACAGCACCCATGCGTTTAGCACTGCATGGACAGCACGGCAACCGTGGAAATAGGTCCCCTTTGAATGGAACCGTATAACCCTTCGCATACTCGTGATGTGGAATCAGCGCACGTATAATACATGTGGGCGAACAACCGTGATGATAGGCTCGTTGGAATCGAACCATACCACCCTTCGTATGAGTTAACATACGGAACCTGCGCACGTGTGATAATCGTGGGCGAAACAACCGCGATGATAGGGTCCCTTGAATAGAACTCCCTATCAACCTCGCATACTCGTGATGCGGAACTCGGCACACGTATGATACACGTGGTGAAGTGCTGGAGGTTAGCAAAATAACCAATAAGTAATAGCCACCTGAAATACCCCAAAATCCCCTAGGGCCTCTCGTACTAAAGTCATCCTTAACGATCGTACGAGATTTTTCAACACATTTCTTGCAAATTTTATTTAAAAAGAAAGTGTTTAGGACCTATTGTTTTCTCTGTCCTGCTAAACCAGCTCTGGTACCAGCTGTGGCGGAACCACCTCGGATTAACTTGATTAAAGCACGGTTAAGCCGCTTGACACGTGACACTCATGCCTTAGTCAAGTTAACTCGAAGTGCCGTCGGATTTCATCCGATTTAACCACTTAACAGGACCGAGTTAGCATAACCCACACGAAGGTGAGTGGTTCCAAAGAATACAACAGATCCACCAAGTTAAACAAGTTTGACAATTTATTTCAACATCAATTCGAAAGTCAGAGTTTTACAAGATGCAAAAGCAGCGGAAAGATAAAATAGCGAAAGCTAGCGTGGGAGTCGGATGTCCCTGATGAGGCCGATCAGGACATCAGTGATCCCCTTCCTCGCCGTCCGAGGAGGGATCCCACTCGACCGTCCACCCAAGAGGAAGCTGGGGCGGCCAAGTGCCAACAGCAGCAAACTCAGAAGCTGCAACTTCACCTGAAAAGAGAGCCACAAACAAGGCTGAGCTGCTAAGCTCAACAAGACTTAACCGACTAGTGGAGAACTACTCCACCAACATCTAGACATGCAAGGCTCTTTGGCTGAGGGGTTTGTGTTGCCAAAAGCGACTACAGTAGGTCCTTACTTTCAATATTTTAGCTCAGATTCTAAGTTCATTAACCAGTCTACATTGGCGACTTATGCTAAACAACCATAGTTTTCACCACAAAGTATAGAACAAGCATCGGGTTCATATCATCATCATGTTCCATCTTTACTCAGTGTAGCAAGCGATCAAGCAGTCTCAAACTGTGAGAGGCAGATGAATCGATTCGAGTTTCTTAACCATGCATGGTGAACCTAATCTCACCACATCCGCGCACCACAAAGGGTCGCTTCCTATGTCGGCCGTCCCCATCAATTCCCAGGCACGTGTTAGGTCCAAACTTCCTTTGGCATGCAATGCTCCACAGTCCCGGCCTCTACCGTACTGTGACCGCACTTGCACCCACATGATGCTCCACGGGAACCTCGTTCCAGGGACAGCAGGGGTATAAGCCACGCCCTAGTTCAATCAGGTACTAGGCTTCCCCATCCCATACTAGGTATGAGATTAGTACTTTCAAACACTTGATCACGAACACCAACACTTTTCGACCTTAAGCAACTTCATATAGACAGACAGGGCAACCCACCGACCACCAAAAGAGTTCACCAGGCCCTGCCCCGTCCATCGTCCTTCTAGTTGTAACCAGAAGGAGAACAACCAACTCCTATAACTCGCGAGTGATAGGAAATCACTCGACTTTTACCGAGTCCTATTAAGCAATGCAACTACTCGGACTCATCACACTAGTGTTCAGATCAAGGGAACTAAGTCATGCATCTATGGTTTCAAACAACTCCTGTACTTAAATGCACATACAAACGAAGGAAGGCATGTGTAAGTTTAGGAAGTTTGGTTCATGCTCCGGGGCTTGCCTTCAAGCAGGGTGGAGGCGAACTAGTCCTCTGAGGGCTCTGCTTCAGCTCCTGCGTCGGCGGCTCAGCTACTGCTCCATCTTCTGGCACCGGATGCAGCTCGTATGTGCCGTTGGTGAGATTTAGTTCTACACGAATGAAAATGCAGGAGTTAGCACTTAGACGGTTATTTCAATAACACTTGCAAGCTTTAGCCCAGAAATTCGTAGCAAAGCTACGGAAAAAGTGTGGAGGTTCAAGCTTGAGTTGATAGAGAACAAGACAAGGGTCGGATTGGGAGAAACTTATGATCTGAGCCTCCGACCTAAGGAATACTGTACCGGGGTCCTCAGACTTACCACTGAGAAGTCCCCGAATTTTACACAGATACCTTTGGGTCCAAGAAAAAAGATACAGCCGAGCTCTGAGGCGAGGCGGATAAGGGTCGGCGAAACAGACAGGGTCGGGCGAGATGGAAAAAAAAGGGGTCGGGCGAAACAGACAGGGTCGGGCGAGACGGAAAAAGGGGTCGGCAGCTTACCTCCAGGTCTACTAGCGAAGCTTTGGGGTCGGGAAGGAGCAGACTTGGGCGGAAGGTCTTAAGCACTAAGGCTTGGGCGGCGGCGATGTCCGGCGGTGCTCCGGCGGTGGCGGTGCTTCTTGTTGACACAAGGAAGCTCTAGCACAACGCGGAGAAGACAAGCGGCCGGTGGGTGGGGAAAGGCGGGTGTTGAGCGGAGAGGAGAGTTCCTCAAGAACTTAGGTGGCAGCGCTTGAGCACGAAACAGAGGAAAAGGCGGCAAGGCAACGATGGCGAAGGGAACTCCGGTAGGACTCTGGCATTCCCTTTTATAGCTGCGCAGGAGAGAGAGTGTTGGAGCAGCACGAAGATCGGGAACAAAAAGACGGAGTGCGCTGCCATGGCGGCGATTGAGCGGGGATGGGTGGCGGAACAGAGCTTCGGAGATAGCGTCTTCGGCCATTGGGCACTAGAGACAAGGCTTATGCAGGCGCGGTTTTTCCGGAGAAAAGGATTGGTGGGGGCGAGCGCGGGTCTGGTCGCATCAAGCGGCGGATTGGGGGCGGCGACTTGGCTAGCGTGTGACAGGAAAGAAGGAAGGGGCACTGCAGGCGAGAGCGCTGCATGCGAGGTGACAGGGCGAGCGGTGACGCTAGCAGGCGCAGACCAGCGGCTTTGCCGGGGCACGCTACTAGCGAGGCGGGAAAAGGAGTTGTTACTGCTGGATCCGTGGTTGGCGAAGGCGGCATCATCGAGGGGCGCGCGCGGCCGGAGATCCGGGTGAGATGATGAGCGCGGGAGGCGAGGCGGTCTGGCGCAACAGCGGCCAATCTCTGGTCGCAGCAGCGACAGGGCGCCTGGCACGGCCGGCGAGGTTGCGAGCGAGACGAGGCGAGGCAGAGAGTCTGCAGGGCGCTTCTGCGCGTGATTGGGAAGGAGGTGCGCTGATCCGTCTGGTCGTGGCCGGCGACTGGGCGAGACGGGGCTCGTCGGGGAGGTTAAGCCACGCGGCGGAGAGATTCTGACGCAGGACGCACGCTTGCTCTGGCGCGTTTGACCCGAGAGATCCGTGGGATCTGGTTGTGGGTCCAACTTTCAAACTCTGGCTCTCCCACAGCTCCAAGGTTTGGAGGAACACTGGCTTTTGAACTTAGAGAGAACCGGCGGTTTTGGTTGGGTTTCAGGGGTCGGGGCTGATTAGAACTGCGGATTTGGGAACTTGTCTTAAGATTAACTCGGCTGATGATCCTGAGTCGTTACACAAAGAAATAATATGCTCCAAGATAAGGTTGACAAGTTAGAAGAACAACTTGCAAATGAAAAGGCTGAAAGGGAAAGGATATTCGAAGAAAAATTAGTATAGATTCAACAAGAAGAGAATAAGAAAAGGCAAGCACTTAGGGAAGAAATCGTGTTAGAGTTGCTATCAAAGATTGCAGAACAGAGAGAAACCCCGTTACTTCAGGTAAAAGCAATTTGGATATTTGTTACACACATGAGCATATTGGAATGTGTTTTGTAGCTAAATTCCTTCCACTTGTTTTTCCTATGCATACTTACCCACGGAGCATCATCCCAAGTGCAGCTACGCCAACAGTTGACAAAAATGCTAGCAAATATAGAACTAGTACAGTGTCTCGAGGTCTTTTTCAAAACAGCAAAAGCAATGTGGTAGGAGGTTTTATTACTTCACATCAACTACTGAATGCTGCTACAAAACGTGTGCACACAAGAAGCTAATAGGTATAAAAAAGCAAATCTGATTTCTAATCTATGTTTAAGTGCTTTAGTAAATTTATCCAAATTTTCAGCCATCATTGAAGTGCAAGAATCACCAGACCTTTGCCTCTTAAAACTCACTGAAGTTACCGATGAAGTAGGCTCTTTGTTGCCACTCTGTTCCTTGTTCATCTCATATTTCTGCTGTAGTCCATGCTGCATCACCTGCTGCATGGTCCTTTCCATATACCAAGCTAATCACATCCCGGTACAAGAAAGTCTTGTGCCTGCATCCAGTAGCCTCTTGTTTAATTTCTACACAAAACAAGGGTTGTACTTGGTTAGAAATCAGCTAGAAATATAATTTGTTCCCGTAAAATATGATCACATTACATTATCAAAAGCTAGCAACAATTCAGTGCAACAATCATACAGTTTGGACATCTCTCTTGCTAATAACAATCATGGCAGCACTAGACTAATGCAGAAACTATTAGTAGCCAGGATGTAGTTTATGAAAACGTCGTAAGTCGCTCCCTGCTCGTACTACCTATTGATTGGTTGCATCTGCTTCGATGCTTCTGCCATGCGCCCATTCTTTTCAGAAGTTGGTTCCGTATTTTGGTTGAAGTTGTTGCCTTTCACAGTTTTTGAGAATACCTTCGTTGTTTAGGATATGTGTATGCGATTTGAGCTAGAACTCATTTCATTTGTTGCTGTTTCTTACGAAGATGAGATTATGAGAATTTAAAAATACAACTTGTTGTACTGCATATCAGAATGCTAGAATATGAAACTGCAGACTGATGTAAATTAGTATGGAATTAATTGAGCCCTTATATTTCACTAGTAGAGAACTGACTTTCCATACGCCCCCTTTTGTCCTGGTTTAAAGTTAGCCCGGGATAAAAGGTTCACCAACCGGGACTAAAACTCAGTCACTGGTGGGAGGCTCACCAAACCGGAACCTTTTATCCCGGTTGCAAAGGCTAATGGGAAAAAAAGACTCTGAGAGGCCTTTTATCCCGGTTTGAAACACCAACCGGGATAAAAGACCCCCCCTTTTATCCCGGTTGGTATCTCCAACCGGGATAAAAGGGTCCCCCACGAGTTAATACAAAAGGATAGTATCCCCTACATAGTCAGATGTGGTGTGTAGGTGGGATGGCAAGGAAGCTACGCGCGAGGCTGGAGGTTGTGGGTTCGAATCCCACGAACCGCGCACGCGCATATTTCGCGTGAAAAATCGCGTGACTTGTGACATGCGACGTGCGCGTGGGGGCCTGCCTGGGAGCTCGGGAAGTTTTTTTTTTTTTTTGCAGCGTCGGCGCTCTCAACCCTTTTATCCCGGTTGGTGTTACCAACCGGGATAAAAGGGGGTCTTTTGTCCCGGTTAAGTGACCCGGGATAAAAGACCCCCCTTTTGTCCCGGATGGTTTATCCCGGATGCATTTTCGGGATATTTGCTCCCTACCAACCGGGATTAAAGCTCACTTCTCTACCAGTGTTTACACTAATCTATTTTCCTACAAATCCTTAGCTCAATTGACTAATTAAACTGATCACATGCTTGGTTTCAGGCTGTAGCACTTCCATTCAATTGTTTAGTTTGAAACACCTATATGACTATATACATTCACCTGTTAGCTGTATATCTTTTTTCCCGATCTTTGTTTACAAATTACTTGCTTGAGCTTTCCCTGAGCTGAACTATATGCATTTGGTGAAAGATCCTTGCTGATTGGATACTGACAGAACTCATGTGCGATTGCTTATTTCTGAATTCTGAACTGATCATGCCTGCTGTGGTGGTTCGAACTGGATGTTTGCTAACTGATTACTTTTGGGAAAATTTGGGTTGCAGTACTAGGCATCATGATCAAGACTGTGACTTACTCATGAATTTTGCTGATGCACTGCATTCTTTTTTTCAACAGGAACATTCATTTTGAATGGATTGCACAGACTCGGAGTCATGCCATGGTTGACACAAGGAAAATCAATGCAGTGCATGCTTGCTATAGCCTACATAAAATAGATGTAGTATTGTTGATCACCCAACACTAGTTATGAACTATTTTTGATTTGGAGAATGTATTTGGTACTTTTACTTGATTGTCAGGATGGCTTCATTTTATATTCATGATGATGCAATTCGTATTTTGGTGAAATCATTTGTTGCACGAATGATTCAATATCCAAATATATAAAATGCAATATGTGTTGGGAAATACATCTTCCTATTGTAAAAACAAATAAATGCAACAATTCTAGTTGGTTGCTATAAGTTATTGTCACAAATGTATATCAAAACAAATAGTGTGCCATGACCTATATTTTGTTGCAACATCTTTTCTTGCCTCTATATATTTTCCATTGCAAAACAACTTATTGCCATAAAAGAAAAAAGATGCTATAATACTTAATAACCTTCACCAATATTTTGTCAAAATGAATTATGGCCACCAAACATGTTTCCATGGTAATATAATTTATTTCCACGAAAGAAATTGTGTTGCCATAGGATCTATCACAACGTAAAATATGCATGGCAATATATTCTATTACCACCATGTTGGTCATTGCCAAATACCATATTGCCACAGTGTCAGTCCGTTGCAACTACATACTATAGCAATGCCTAGTTGCGTGGCAATACATGCTAATGCCACATCATCAAAAGTTGCAATACTCTATAATGCATGTGGCAGTTACCATAATATTGTAAAAAAAAAAATCGTTGCAATGGACTTATTACCATGGAGTTTTTTGCAATGGTTGCCAATCAAACTGACATTGATGCAAATGCTATATATTGCCACAATTTTAACCCTATTGTCACGTTTTTCGAGTCTTGCCATAGGCTAAAAATCTAGCAGTGCGAACGCCTCGGTCGGGGAGGCGCGGCTACAGGCGGCTCTGGCGTACGCGTGCCGGCGGGATGTGCTTCGAGCCCAGCACCAGGGTCGCACACGCTTCGTATGCGTTCAACAGCTACTACCAGCGCAACCACCGAGCCAGCGGGACGTGCGACTTTGCTGGAGCTGCTTCCGTCGTTTACCACGCACCGAGTTAATTCACTGCGTGTCTTTGATGTATTTAGCCATTCAATTATTACAGTTTTCACTATGGGTAGACTCCATCTGCTCCATAGGATTCACCATAAACACGTCTACATCCACCCATGTTTTGCGAACATAACCATGGTCACCGTTTCCAAGAGCCGGGATGCCTTGTGCAAGGAAATTCTTCCTTCCTCCTTTTGGAAGAGTGACCATGTTCTCATCCAAGAAATCCAATAGGTCCCACTAAATAACGTACATAGGAGATAAAATTGAGGTTTTATAAAAAATATATCATTGCGGCTTAACCATATAGCCTAACATATGGCGTCTATTCCTACCAACATTTGGTCCCTAGTTGGGTTCAAAACCTACTATCCACGATCTAAACATGAATACTAACAGGTGGTGTAATCCCAAAGCTGAAACCAATTAACCTCCAAACCAATCTAGCAAAACTGCACTCAAAACATAAATTTTGAATAGTTTCAATGTTACTACAGAAACAACATTTATGTGTCCATGCCAATTTCTATTTGCTAAATTGTCTTTCGTAAGTATTACACCTTTATGCAGGAACAAAAAAAACACTTTAAGTTTTAGAGGCAAATTAATCTTCCAAAGGTATCTATTATATGATACTACCTATTATTGTGCCATACATTGATTATTAAAGCGAAAGCTTTCCACTTTGTATCAGACCACCTAAATAAATCCGGTTCCTCACTCTTAAATGTACAGCAGCAATTTCTTCAACTAGAGTATGTCATGCTTCAAGTTTGGGACCTACTAAAGCTCTTCTAAAAGCTATGTTTAGAGGAACTAAACTTAATACTTTAGATGTTGTATCGTGTTTCTTTCTCACAATATTATTTAGGATGGGGAATTGCTCCCTTAAAGTACTAGAACCTATCCATCTATCTTCCCAAAAATCTAATTTAAGTGCCATTTTTAGCAATAAAGGAACCATATTCCAGAAATTGTTCTTAGACACTTGTTACACCTGATTAGAAATGCGAATCACCTGGTTTCATTTGTACCTAGGTTAGTAAGGGATAAGGGTACCTACGGGTCCCAACCGATCAGGATACTGGTCATCCCTAACAGGTGGATCCGCCCGACCATGCCGTGCTAGCCAAGGCATGAAGATACGTGGAGCACAAGTCCGGAGGCTGGGCGAACAGATTCTGCCCGAATATCACAGGATACTTGTTGTAAACCGTCTCAGATTGCTTTCCATGTAACAACCGATTAGGATTAGATCCTATCCGATTGTAACCCTAGGTCGTCAACCTATATAAGGCAGCCAGGGGCACCCCCTGAATGCAACTCAATGCACCTCAACTCATCCCACCTCATGTTAACTCTTCGCACCTGCGATTGGTAATACAATCGACAAGAACACAGGACGTAGGGTATTACTCTCCGGAGGCCTGAATCTATCTAAACCTTACATCCTGTGTTACCATTCAAGCTCTTGGTCTCACGATCTCCCCCACCTACAAATCTACCACCTGGGTAACCCCCTTTTGGACTGTCGGTCACTAAATCCAACAGTTGGCGCCAGGTAGGGTGATCGTGAGATCCTCCCCAGTGAGCTCGATGGCATCTCGCCCTGGCGTCATCTTCCCCGAGAGTATGAAGGACTTTCTCGCCAATCCAATCCAGCTTCGCTTTGGGAGTATGCTGGTAGACTCCAACTCCACCGCCTCAACCGCCAAATCGGTGCCCACCACCAGCTCGGCATCCATCGGATCTGCATCGATGGAGCAAGGTCTCCACCCGAGAATCATCACGTCGATTGCCCAGCAGGTCGGCGATATCTCTCTCTCAGAGAGGGTCCCACGCATCCTCACGGCAACCCGCCCACCCATGCCCTTCGATCTAATCACAGGGCTAGACTGCATCAACAACACAATTGCTGAGTGCATCAATTTCTCCGAGGTGGCACTACGCACCAGAAGGTCGGCGCCGAGCCTTCCCCGTGCCCCTTTTGGCCTTAGGAACTTAGCTGCTATGCTTTCCGAAAAACCCACACAGTCGTTCCAGATCCTATCTAAAGACCCACCCGAACCCACCTAGTTTTTGAACTGTGGCGAACATCTAACACCTGCGGCGCTTCTACCCTTAGGACCTAAAAGCTATGTACTCTCTTTACATTTTACATTGAATAAATAAAACCTTAGAGGTTCTTTACATACCTACTACCTTCTCGCTTTATTAGCCAAGCTCTTAATCACGCTCGAGGGTTGTCTAACCTATTCGACAGACTACTCCCTCGCCTTTACGCTCAGGGGCTTCCCTCGCTATGCGCCGACCTCCAGGTCCCAACTTTTCTCCTACCCCTCTAAAGGTTGTGTGACTACTCATGTGGATGGTGTCCTAGCATGCAAAACCTAGACAACATTGTGTTCGCCCCCTCTGCAAACTCGAGATTCGCTCTCAGTAGAGTGCTAGCTAGGCAAGGCTATGCGCTTAGCGGCTACAAGCCTAGGCCACACAGTGTCCTTTCAAACATACCAAGAGAGGGAAGGAGTTTTGCCTTTACATAAGTTAGCCAACAAGTTTTCTTGCCCCACGGCACAGATTGATACATTTTACACTTTTTAATTACAGGTCCAATTCCTAAAATACGTCCTTCGCGGCTTGTTCATATTGCTCGGCCAGCTCCGGGAGGTTACCAACATCAAAGTCCTCGGCAACGCCCATTCCGACGCGTTTCACAGCAAGCCGGGAATTGCGTCTTCAGAAGCACCATGACATTCTTGGCGCACTCCACGGCGGTCTCCTTCATCAAGACCTTCAGCCAACTTGGTGCATTCTTTAACTTGGCCACGAACCAAGCTAAGTCATATATTCAATTAAATATTTTACGACTTCCATATATCTCCACACGCCTCAATTCCCCTATGTCTCCATGACTTTCTCTGATGACCCTAGTCGCACCTTCAACTGCTTATACAGCTTGGTCCATCCACTACACGGGCAGTCAAGGGTTGCGCGCTATGAGTGCCCAGTGCACGCTCTTTGCTTTTCTGCACAGTTCTGACTGCTTTACGGCTTGTCTGTCTCTCTTAACAGTTGCTAAAGTACTTGGGTAGCACACGCTTTAATCCGTGAAACCTCAACTCATCTTTTGATGTCCTATCTACAAGCTTGAGATCTGCTCTCAACAGACTGCTAGCTAAGCAAGGCTAGGTGCTTAAATGTAACAGTCTAACTACTCGAGGAAATTACATAGCTCACAAGAGTAGGACGCACAAGGATTTATTTATACACCGAATAAAACTCTGAGCTATTCAATTAATAAATATTCTACAGTATGCTATATAATATTTGCATTCTACTTTTACAGCTCAGAAATGACTCGGTGTGCTTCCTGGTACCTGGCCAACCTCCAAGGCTCAGGGGTTGGGTGCGGGAGGTGACTTGGAGTGCTTCCATGGTTTGTCCGGTTCCCAAGCTCGGTGGTTGGGTGCTACAGACGACTCGGCGTGCCTCCCGTTGCCCAGTCGACCTCTCTGGCTCGGGGCGGTAGGTGACTTGGTGTGCTTCCATGGCTCGGCTGGCTCCCAAGCTCAGGGGTTGGGTGCCATAGATGACTCAGCATGCCTCCTGCCAACCGGCCGACCTCCCAGGCTCGGGGGCTGGGTGCGGGAGGCGACATGGAGTGTTTCCACGGCTCGTCCGGCTCCCAGGCTCGGGGGTTGGGTGCTACAGACGACTTGGCGTGCCTCCCATTGCATGGCCGACCTCTCTGGCTTGGGGCAGTAGGCAACTCGGCATGCTACCGTGGCTTTGCTGGCTCCCAAGCTTAGGGGCTGGGCACCAATGATGAATCAGTGTGTCTCCCGTTGCCCGACTGACCTCTCTAGCTTGGGGTAGGAGGCGACTCGACGTACTTCCGCGACTTCGCTGGCTTCCAAGCTTGGGGGCTAGGCGCCTATTCTAGGTCAGCGTGCCTCCATGGTTCCGCCAGTCCTTGTGCTCAGGGGCTGGGCACCTATTTCAGGTTAGCATGGCTCTGCGACTCCACCAATCCTCGCGCTCGGGGGCTGGACGCTTACTTCAGGTTGGTGTGCCTCCGTGACTCCACTGGTACTCGCGCTCAGGGGCTAGGCGCCTATTTCAGGTCGTTGTGCCTCCGCGGCTCTGCTAGTCCTCGCGCTCGGGGGCTGGACGGGTCGGTGTGCCTATGTGGCTCCGTCAGTCCTTGTGCTCGGGGGCTGGGCTCCTACTTCAGGTCGGTGTGCCTCCGCGTCTCCGTTAGTCCTCGCACTCGGAAGTTAGGCACCTATTTTAGATCGGCGTGCCTCTGCAACTCTGCTAGTCTTCGAGCTCAAGGGCTGGGTGCTATATTTGGATCCCTTTTACGATGGAAACAATACATCAGATTCTTGACCATTGGACCGATTACTTTAATCACTTCAATACTCGGGGGCTACTCCACATGGAGTGCGTCTTGTGACACCCTCCATACGCTTTCCTTTGATCTACATGATGCTAGATATCCCGGAGCTTTGCACTTGCATAGCTATGCGCATTTGGTCATACGCCTTTGGAAGCTTCAATTTTTCTTCCTTTTCTAAGCACTGCACAACCTCTGCATCGTCTCTCCATCACTATGACGACACCGCAACTTCAGCCAAGTACATTACAAGTTTCGTTGCGTATTCATCAGGTTCCTATTCGACTCCACATCGCTCGGGGGTTAGAGGGATAAGGGTACCCACGGGTCCCCACCGACCAGGATACTGGTCAGCTCTAACAAGTGGGTCCGCCCGACCATGCTGTGCGGGCCAAGGCATGAAGATACGTGAAGCACAAGTCCGGAGGCCGGGTGAACGGATTCTGCCCGGATATCATGGGATACTTATTGTAAACCATCTCAGATTGGTTTTCATGTAACAGTCGACTAGAATTAGATCCTATCCAATTGTAACCCTAAATAATTAGCCTATATAAGGCCCCCCCCAAGGCAACTCAATGTACCTCAACTCATCCCACCTCACGTTAACTCTTCGCACCTACGATCAGCAATACGATCCACCAGAATATAGGACGTAGAATATTACTGTTCGGAGGCCTCAAGCTTTCTAGACCTTGCGTCTTTGTGTTACCATTCGAGTTCTTGGTCTCACAATCTCCCCACCTGCAAATCTACCATATAGGTAATCCCCTAGTGGACTGTTGGTCGCTAAATTTGATAGTTAGTGTCTTATTACTTAGCTATTTGTTTCTCAACAACCGTTGCCATAACCCATCCTCATTAAAACTTACTGTTATTTGTTCCACTGTTAACTGCAGAGTACCCAAACTGCTTGCTTCCATCGGACAACTGGATCGAGAAAATAACACCCAAGTCTGAAGGCTATGCAGCCATCTGATCAGTTATAGAGATAAGTCCATGTGGATACTAGCTACTTTCATGAAAAGTATGTTTTTTTTTATGATATATGCTTCCGGAACTAGATGACACAAATTAATTGTAGTGACTAGCCAATTATTTGCTTCTTGTGATGAATGGTGTGTATGCATACAGACTATAGGGAGAACTGCTCGTTGCCTGTTGGTTTTGACTCAGAGCAAGGACTGTAAAATGTTCACTCTCTGTAACTGCATCAGCAGAGCTCCGGCCTTATTACAAACAAAGAAATGAAAAGGAGAACACCTTCAGATTCTATGTATTTACAAACAAATTTTTCATGCCACTACTTGTAATAACGCATCACTTGAAATAGCGATAACCGTTAAACGTCCAAGCAACATATTCAGAATCTCCTCCACAAAGCAAGCTTGTTATTTCATCCACCGGACGCCTCTTAGCTATGTTGTCCTTGAAAAGTGTCCTATTATTTTCAAAATCCAAAGAAATAGTTTAAAATATTTGTTATTCTGGCTTAAAATGCAGTTTAAAAAACAATTGTTATTCTGGCTTAAAATATCGTTGCAATTTTCACCAACAGCCTGAAAATGTTGCTGCAATATATAAAACTGTTGAATTTTAATAAAGTTTTTTGAAAATTAAAAAAATAACTCACGTAAGATCTCATTGTGTAGCATTAATGCTACTAAAGCACAACACGGTGGTTTAAATGTATTCAAACACGGAGCTACAATGCAGGAAAAAAAATGCATTTAAGTTTGGAAACTTTCTTTTACTCTCATGTTCCACCTACTTCAATAGTATGTTGGCACGTGGTAGCGGCTGGCTCATCCTCCTCCTTCCCACTCGCAGAAATCAAGCATGTTGATCAATTCTTGCAGGAATCATAAACATTGGTCTGCTGGGAAGAAAAGTAAATATATTGCACAGTTTCAATTGGGCCTTTAACCTATGGTCAGGCGCCAGTCCGACAAGGCTTTTCTAGGGCGCCCGACAAAGAAAGATTGAGCAGCTAGGGCTTTATTCAAAGCATAAATATCAGGCTGGACTAAGGCCAGGCCCAGTTTGTTTATAGGGCTCATGGCATGTTGCACTGTTTCTGCAGAACATTGGCAGACCAAACAAAAAATCTGCAAAACAGTTAAGCACGACATGAGGCGACTTGTATTTGTTTAATTTCTCGCATCGATGCATCATCTCTTGTTTGCTTTGTTTGACGTATACGGTATGCAAAACTTAGATTTTTTTTTCAAATATAGGTAAACTTACTTTGAAGTATATCTTGGTTCAAATAACTTTTGAAACTAGATGTGAGATGCATTTCACAATAGAAAAATAGCTGCACTAGCTTATAATCGGCATCAATGAAAACAAGAGACATGACAAACCACTCCCTTTTCAGCTGGCCGTTCAAATCAGTAGGAATGGAAATGTGGAAATGGATATCCGAATTATCCGAATCCGTATCCGCTACAATGATAAATATGGATATCCGCATTCGTATCCGAATTTAATGTGGTACTAAAATCGAATTCGTTTTTCCTGATTTTCTCTATCCGATACACATTCGTGTTTGACCATATGAAACTATTAGTTATCTCTATAAATAATGATAAGTGATGTTACTTTAAATATTAATAATTACAGTATATCATTGAAACTATTCAAAATTTATATTTACAACTAATAATTAATGATATTAGCTTTATTATTACTAATATAGTACCCATAAAACTATTTAAAATTTATCTCTAAGTTTAGCGACCAATGTCATTAAATTTAATAATAAATGTATGTGGATATTAAAATTTAATTTTAAATACTCTAATTTATCTATTTATTAATTAAAAAATTTATATAATTTTTATTATTCATTGATACATGTTTATATTTATTGAAATATATATTTATCCATATATTAATTTTTTCATAAAATGCACTATTTCAAATAATTATTAATTAATGTAATATTTTCATGAGCAATTTTTGTTTGCACTAGTTAGATACTCATACTTTAGTATGTACTTGTATAAAGATTTTGTTATTAAAAAACCATCAACAAACAAAATAGGTAAATGTTATCTTCAAACTGAGTAAATATCCGATGAATATCCGAATCCAAGACATTCATTTTATATTCGTATTTGAGAACATTCAAATTCGTATTCGACTTAAAATATGGTAAAAAGTGCTATTCGCATCTGATTCCATGCGAATCCGATCAGAATTCCATCCCTACAAATTAGGTACGAGAGCTACCTATAGTCAATCATGGAAAGGACAGTTTTGGCCACAACAAGCGCTTGGACACATGCAAGGACGAAATCACTATATTGTCCATGTCAAAATCACTCCATCTGAACGTGCACACAGGCTGTGGGTGAAAATTTCAACGACGGTGATGCAAATGGCTGGTAATGGTGTTATCTACCTGCGTGCGACGCCCGACCGAGCTCTGGTTCCGTAGCTCAGAAGAAACCATTCAACATTTATTTTTCGAGTGCCATGTGGCAATGTTCTTTTGGAATTTGGTTTACATTCCCTTTGGTATTCAACCGCTGCACTCCGCAACCAATTTGTTTGGTGCTTGGCTTAGAGGTTTTTCATCTAAGTTAAGGACTCGAATTTTAATTGGTGCATCGACGCTCTGTTGGACTATTTGGTTCAGAAGGAATGATGTAGTTTCCAAAAGAACAAAACCTAACTCGTATGATGTGCAGGTCATCTTCAGGGCGACTTGAAGAGAGGAGTAGCCTAAAAGAGAATTGCCAAAGGTTGGAGGTCGCCACCATGGAGATCTTCAGCAATTCCAGCTGGAATTTCACGAATAGAATCAAGAAATAGCTTCTTTGGTCCTTTTGTTTCCCTTGTTTAGAACTTGTGCCATGTCTGTGGTGTGGGCAGTTTGTGTACTACATTTTGTAATCTGCAGCTGTACGCTTTCAAAACTTGATTGCGGAGGCTGGAAAATTTTCCTTAATCTAAGAAAAAAGTCCACCATGGAAAAAGAAGGCTAGGAGACTTCAGTTTTTTGTCTTTCAGCTTTTTTTTTTGCGAGGGAGGAGACTTCACTTTATAGGAACTAGGAGCGCAGATTAGTTAATCTAAGGTACCATCAGGCTCTCTAGTTCATCGAGTAACACTATTGTTTCTCACAAATCGAGTACATTTCAGAATGTGCTATTGGTTGAATCAACAGGTATCCTAAAAAGGTGCCAACTTTTGTGGACGCTACTATTTCTGTGAACAATCACACATTTCTGTGAACGCTACTATTTTTCTTACAAGGTCTGAACCATACTGGTGCCTAACCTTTCATATCCTGATGTATATTTGGACTGTACAACGCAGACAATTACAGGGGCACGTGTTTGTAGAGGTCAGCTGAGTCCGACGAATTTTGGTAGAATCAAACCTAAATTACTGTTTTAGCTGCGTATGGCCCTGCCGTGCAAAGGAGAAGACCGGGTCATCTGCTCTCCCGGTTTCGTCCCTGCCGTGCAGCAAGAGATGAAAATTTTGATACATACAGCAACAATGGAGCTATTGTCATTATTGTCACTAACCAGTGACAAGGACTGTGCTCCACAATTCGCTGTTGTCCCTTGCCACGTCTTCGCACTTTGAGTCTTTGACAGAGTCTAAGTTTGGTCTTTGGCATGTACTGGTGCCAATTCAAGTGGGCTGAAACTAAAATTTATGTGAAGCGAACAATTTGCTACAAGGATCTGAACAAAGTCTAATGCTGCCTAACTTCATATGTTGATATATTTGGACCGTTCAAGCATAGAGGAAATGTGATACAACAGCATTGGAACTATTGTCATTATTTTCATTAATTAATAATTTTTGTTTGCATCATATTTAAGTCTTATTTTGTTATTAAAAAACCATCAACAACCAAAGTAGGTAAATGTTATCAGTAAATATCTGATGAATATCCGAATCCGAGACCTTCGTTTTGTGTTCGTATTCGAGATTATTCAAATTCGTATTCATATTTCGACTGGTAAAAATTGCTATCCGGATCCGATTCTATGCGAATTCGATCCGAGTTCCATCCCTACAAATCAGGTACGAGAGCTACGTATAGTCAATCATGGAAAGGCCAGTTTTGGCCACAACCAGCCCTTGGACACATGCAAGGATGAAATCACTGTATTGTCCATGTCAAAATCACTCCATCTGAACGTACACACAGGCTGTTGGTGAAAATTGCAATGACGGTGACGCAAATGGATGGTAATGGTGTTATCTACCTGCGTGCGACGCACAACCGAGCTCTGGTTCTGTAGCTAAGAAGAAACCGTTGAACATTTATTTTTCGAGTGCCATGTGGCAAGGTTATTTTGGAATTTGGTTTACATTTCCTTTGGTATTCAACCGCTGCACTCCACAACCAATTTGTTCGGCGCTTGGCTTAGAGATTTTTCATCTAAGTTAAGGACTCAAATTTTAATCGGTGCATCGGCGCTCTGTTGGGTTATTTGGTTGAGTAGGAATGATGCAGTTTTCTAAAGAACAAAACCTAACTCATATGATGTGCCGGTCATCTTCAGGGCGACTTGAAGAGAGGAGCAGCCTAAAAGAGAATTGCCAAAGGTTGGAGGTCGCCACCATGGAGATCTTCAGCAAGTCGGGCTGGAATTTTAGGAATAGAATCAAGAACTAGCTTTTTGATCCTTTTGTTTCTCTTGCTTAGAACTTGTGCCATGTCAGTGGTGTGGGCAGTCTGTGTACTGCATTTTGTTATCTGCAGTTGTACGCTTTCAAAACTTGACTACGGAAGCTGGAACATTTTCCTTAATCCAAGAAAAAAGTTCACCATGGAAAAAGAAGGCTATGAGACTTCAGTTTTTTTTTTCTTTCAGTTTTTTTTTTTTGCGAGGGAGGAGGCTTCACTTTATAGGAACTAGGGGTGCAGATTAGTTAATCTAAGGTACCATCAGGCTCTCTAGTACATCAAGTAACGCTATTTCTTTCTCTCAAATCGAGTACATTTCAGAATGTGCTATTGGTTGAATCAACAGGTATTCTAAAAAGGTGCTAACTCTTGTGGAATGAACAATCACACATTTCTGTGAACGCTACTATTTTTCTTACAAGATCTGAACCATACTGGTGCCTAACCTTTCATATCTCGATGTATATTTGAACTGTAGAGAATTACAGGGGTACGTGTTTGTAGAGATCAGCTGAGTCCGACGAATTTTGGTAGATTCAAACCTAAATTAGTGTTTTAGCTGCGTATGGCCCGTCTTGCAAAGGAGAAGACCGGGTCATCTGCTCTCCCGCTTTCGCCCCTGCCGTGCAGCAAGAGATGAAAATTTTGATACATACAGCAATAATGGAGCTATTGTCATTATTGTCACTAACCAGTGACCAAGACCGTGCTCCACAATTCGCTGTTGTCCCTTGCCAAGTCTTCGCACTTTGATAGAGTCTAAGTATGGTCTTTGGCATGTACTGGTGCCAATTCAAGTGGGCTGAAACTAAAATTTATGTGAAGCGAACAATTTGCTACAAGGATCTGAACAAAGTCTAATGCTGCCTAACTTCATATGTTGATATATTTGGACCGTTCAAGCATAGAGGAAATGTGATACAACAGCGCATTGGAACTATTGTCATTATTTTCGCTTGGCCTGCATGTGCAGATATTCTTTTTTCCCGTAGGAGTTGAAAATATTTGGAAAATGCAAGCAAGAAACAAATGTTGTGGAGTCTAGTCCTTGGTTTATCCAAGATGAGGAGGACACTGCAGTACGAACATGCCCATTAACAAGTGGCTGGCCGGCTGTGTGGAAGGTACAATGGCATTTGTTAGGTATGAATGCACTCGGGCACCTTGCAGGGTTCTTGGTTTGACGACGTTTTTCAGGATCCCAGACGTTACGTTCTTGCTGCTTACCTTGTGGAGTACTCTCTCCGTTTCAAATTGTAGGTTGGTTTGATTTTTCTAGGTTCGTACTCCCTCCGTCCATTCCACAAAGACTGTTGTTTAGAAAATTTTAGACAAGATAGTAGCAATGCTAAAAGTCAAAAAGTACCCGTAATAACTCTTCTTGATTAGATGGATTACCGAGTAGATTTAATTATGCATACACGCTTGCAGTAATTGTCGGACCTATTAGCCTTCCTTATTTAGCGAATCTGGCTCGCGCATCGAGGGTACGAGTAAATGATCGATTTGTTAACTGGATCAGAAGGTATTATGAGGGCTTTTGTTGGATGGTCTGAAAGTTATATAAACACTCTTTGTGGGATAAGTTTTGAAGGCTAAATGAATAGTCTTTTTGGGATGGAGGGAGTAGATATTATTATGTACCTAGATATACACTATGTGATATAGATCTATGAACTAAAAAACTAAGACGACTTACAATTTCAAACGGAGGGAGCATGTCCCATTGACCGTGCGGCAAAGTTTGCCGCGCAAAATGACATTTCGGTTGAGCAAGGACCTCTAGTTCACTGCAAATTTGAATCAACAGCTATCCTAAAAAGGTGCCAAGTTTTGTGGAATGAACAATCACACGTTTCTATGAACGCTACTATTTTTCTTACAAGATCTGAACCATACTGGTGCCTAACCTTTCATATCTCGATGTATATTTGGACTGTACAACGCAGAGAATTACAGGGGTACGTGTTTGTAGAGGTCAGCTGAGTCCGACGAATTTTGGTAGAATCAAACCTAAATTAGTGTTTTAGCTGCGTATGGCCCGTCTTGCAAAGGAGAAGACCGGGTCATCTGCTCTCCCGGTTTCGTCCCTGCCGTGCAGCAAGAGATGAAAATTTTGATACATCCAGCAACAATGGAGCTATTGTCATTATTATTTTCACTAACAAGTGACCAAGACCGTGCTCCACAATTCGCTGTCGTCCCTTCCCAAGTCTTCGCACTTTGATAGTCTAAGTATGGTCTTTGGCATGTACTGGTGCCAATTCAAGTGGATTGAAACTAACATTTATGTGAACCGAACAATTTGCTACAAGGATCTGAACAAAGTCTAATGCTGCCTAGCTAGCTTCATATGTTGATATGTTTGGACCGTTCAAGCATTTAGGAAATGTGATACAACAGCATTGGAACTATTGTCATTATTTTCGCTTGGCCTGCATGTGCAGATATTCGTTTTTCCCGTAGGAGTTGAAAATATTTGGAAAATGCAAGCGAGAAACAAATGTTCTGGAGTCAAGTCCTTGGTTTATCCAAGATGAGGAGGACACTGCAGTCCGAACATGCCGATTAACAAGTGGCTGGCCGGCTGTGTGGAAGGTACAATGGCATTTGTTAGGTATGAATGCACTCGGGCACCTTGCAGGGTTCTTGGTTTGACGCCGTTTTTCAGGATCCCAGACGTTACGTTGTCGCTGCTCACCTTGTGGAGTACTCCTTCCGTTCGAAATTGCAGGTTGTTTTAATTTCTAGGTTCATGCTCCCTCCGTCCATCCCACAAATACTCTTGTTTAGAAAATTTTAGACAAGATAATAGCAATGCTAAAAGTTATCCCTAATAACTCTTTTTAATCAGATGGATTACCGAGTAGAATTAATTATGCATGCACAGTTGTAGTAATTGTCGGATCTATTAGCCTTCCTTATTTAGCGAGTCTGGCTCGGGCATCGATAGTGCGAGTAAATGATCGAATTGTTAATTGGACCAGAAGGTATTATGGGGGCTTTTGTTGGATGGTCTGAAAGTTATATAAATACTCTTTGTGGGACAAGATTTGGAGGCTAAACGAACAATCTTTTTGGGATGGAGGGAGTAGATATTATTATGCACCTAGGCATACACTATATGATCACTACGGGAAACAGTAATTTTGCCGGGTGCCCCAGACACTTGGCGAAGACCCAAAAACACTCAGCAAAGTGTTTGTCGAGTGTAACACTCGGCATTCAGCACTCGACAAATTTTGCATCGACAAATAGGTGTTTGCTGAGTGTCAAATATCGCGCACTCGGCAAAAGGTTTGCCGAAGGTCAAAAGAACACTCGGCGAAGATAAACACTCGGCGACAGGGGCGGTAACGGCATCCACGTTAACAGCAAGTTTGCCGAGTGTTAAACGGTAGACACTCGGCCAAAAATTAAAGTTCGCCGAGTGTTGGACACTTGGCACTCAGCAAATATGTTAAAGTGTTCCGAGTGTCGCAGGCTCGACACTCGGCAAATACGTAATAGTTTGCCGAGTGTCGTGGTCGTGGCACTCGGCAAACATGGGTCACCAAATCATTTTATGCCTTCTTTGCCGAGTGTTTAGGCTAATACACTCGGCAAACAAGCACCAGAAGTGGTGCAACTGCCCCCCTTTGCTGAGTGTTAAAGCCAAAACACTCGGCAAAGCACCTCTTTGCCGAGTGTTACACTTGGCAAAGTTGACAGTGCCCCTCTTTTTTACCTATTTTGTCACGTATAACGGATCCCTCTCAATTCACAACACACATCATCACAGGCATTTATAATAAACAATCACATGCATAATTCACAACCACCATTACAAGCATTATTCATAAACATCACAGACATAATCCAAAGTAAGCATGAAACAAGCCATAAATCCAAGTTGAAGTCACAACTAAGTTTCATCCAAGTTCAAGTCACAAATGCAAAGCCTAAAACCGTGGAGGCCAAGGAGACCACTGCGACAAATCTTGGTCTTCATTATTCAAAGCCGCCGATTGATTCTGCACATAGGATAGGACATTCTGAGCTAACATCTAAAGTTGTCAAAATTAAAGTATTCAATCTTAAGCGCAATGTGTCAAGTGACTCACAGGAGTAGTTGTGGGTGGCTGAGGTGGAGGGAACAGCATCGGTGGTGGTGGCAAAGATTGACCCATGCTCGAAGCAAAATTCTGCATGTACTGGAACATCTGGTCCATCCTCATCCGATTTTCTTCCTCCATCCTCTGTCGCTCGACCTCTATCCTCTGCTGAACCATCTGCTCCATCCTCGCCGCCATCTCCTCTTGTTGCTTCCTTGCTGCTTCCACCTGGGCCTACAATATTTCATTGCAATGTTACAATGCAAAGCTAAAGTACATAACAACCAACGAATGATGAATGGAAGAGAAAGAACCTAGAGAGCCTCCATCTGGAACTGTGCAGTGGTTGGTCATGGTCGTATCACCGGGCTCGAGTCCGTGCTCCTTGCTCGGATCTGGGAGAGAGTGGGAGTAGACGCCGTGTCGAATACACCGTCGCCAATCCAATACCGGCCATGCTTCTTGCGTCCTCCCACCCTCATCACAATTTCTCCATCAATATCCTCGGAGCTCGGATCGAACTCTGGCCCATGAAGCTCCCTTGCCATCGCTGTATACTCGGTGATGCGGCTATGGATGCTGGGATGGCTGTATGCCTCGGACGGGTCCTCCAGGTCGAAATCAATGTCAGCCGTCGCCTTGCCCTTTTTGGACAGAACCCATGCCTTGAGCTGGGAGCAAGGTCGGCCATCATGTGACGACGACTGTGGCAAAAAATACAAAATGATTAGGAATTATGAAGAATTGAATGTTAGAATAAAGAATTGAAGTCGCGTACCTATTTTTGCCTATATTCATCAAGGCTCAGGCTGCCATGATGGTGTGGTGCACTTGGCATCTGCAAACACTGCTACCGGCAAGCAAGGTAGTTCTCCAACCACTCGGGCTCCAACCACATGTCCACCATCATTTCCCAACACCGGATATACGCACGGCACCACCACGGAGGCACCTACATCATGCAACATGTGACATATAAAAAAAGAAATTGAGCCTAATTAATCTTAAATAAAGTAAGTATCAACGTTCTTTACTTACCCTCATGAATTGGTCCTTGCTTAGGTTCATTGTCCTTGCCTCCTCTTTTCTAACCTTTATCCTTCTATATTGAGCGTAGAATTCGATGATGGCCTGGATGCGCGCCTCGTAGTGCATGTCCTTCACGAGCTTCTTGGCGGCTAGTTCTGAGACGGACTTCGACTTGGCCTCGAATCCCTCCTAGCATCTATAGAAGTCCTGCATATAGATGCGATGTATTCAGTTATTATTTCAAGAATGTCGAACGTAGGTGATGTATTGAGCAATGTAGTGCGAGGAATACTTACCCACAGCTCGGCCTTCACCCGCTCCGCTATGTTGGAGAATCTCCTCTGTTCACGATCAGGGACGTCGGGGGCGGCGACGTAGTGGTCCCACAAGTAGGCCGACTGCTGCTGTCCGACGTACACCACCAAGCC
>NC_028454.1:26075176-26117676 GCF_000263155.2 Setaria italica
GCAACCATGAAAAGTTAGTTCATATATTTCTTCAATTCTTCCGTAGTACTCGACACCATCAAAGCCTGGTGTAAAAACTCCGGTATTTGTAGTTCTTCGATTGGGCCGACTCTGCTTGTGCCTTGTTGTGTGAAAGCGATATCCATTAACGTCATAACCGGTAAACAACCTGACCCTATAGTCACAGCCATCGGCAACCTATCTCAACTCGACATTCATAGACGCATCGGTTCGGCCCTGCAAGTTCAAGCAGGGTGGTTCGTTATATTATTCGCATGTACGAGAATTGACGATGAAATTGGATTATACCTTCTATTTGAACCAAGAAATGAAATCGGGCATTCCATTTCCCGCACCCTCTCTAAGAAGAGTGTCACCTTCGTGCGGGTACGGTTGCCATGATTTACGCCAGAATTGATGATGAAATTCCCTGTACCAACGAGAAATATGCGATTAGGCAAAAGAATGGTGACTAGAGCGGTAAAAGTTTGTTGAGAACTTACATCATGTACAGCTCCACCTCGGATAGGTTGGTCAACACATACAGCATGATAGTGCGCTACTCTTCATGTTTCAAGGTCTTGTGGGTCGCACCACTTGCACTTCCGAGTTGCCCTCGGAAAATGCTAAGGCTCAATTCATCTTCGCTGGCATTGTAACGAGGAGGTGGATTATGCATGCTAGGAAGGTTGTCGGTGTAGTATTTTGTTGTGAAGTTTGAGACCTCCTCCAGAATGTATGCCTCTGCAATGAATGCTTCAATTTTGCATTTGTTCTTACATTTAGTTCGAAGAACCTTTTGACATCGCTCAATTGAAAAGCACCAACAGCCCTGCACCATCACTGGAAGTAGGCACTCAAGCCATATATGGTAATCATGACTCTTGAGCCCGTTGATTCGCATAGTAGCTAAATTCACTCCCCTCTTCAAATTCGCTGCATACCCATCAGGGAACATTAACGTTTGGAACCATTCTAGTACCTCCCTCCTTTGGGCCCTCATCAGAACGAAGACGGCCTTAGGCTTTCTCCATGACTTGCCAACTCTTGGAGGCGTCATGTCTAGCTTTGGCCTGTTTCATAAACTCGCTTGATCCACTCTAGCCTTAATGTTATCCTTTGTTTTGTCAGGAATGTCCATAATTGTACCAAAAATTGCCTCGGCGATATTCTTTTCTGTGTGCATTACATCAATGTTATGTGGGAGAAGAAGATCGTCAAAATAGGGGAGGTTCCACAAGCACGACTTTTGATTCCAAGCATGTTGCTCGCCATATCCCACAAAACCATCTTCTTCATTATTGACCTCGAGAGCGTCTAACTAAGCACAAACTGCGGCCCCTGTCATCATCTGTGGTGCGGGGTCTGTAACTACGACATCTTTCGTAAAGTTGTTGATGTCTCGTCTGAATAGATGGTTAGGAGGGAGGAATTGTTGATGTTTGTCGAACGAAGAATACTTGCCACCCTTCGACAACCAAATGAACTTCAAAGATGCTTTGCATACTAGGCATGGGAACACTACTAGATTTTTGGTCTAATGCAATGGCGGAAAAATGTTGCAATATGCCCAAAATTGATGCAATATCTAGCAATTGCAACGGCGACTGTTGTGGCAGTGTGCAAGTACTAGCGTTGCAATAGCTCTTTGCAACATTTTTTGTGGGCCATTGCAACTTATGATAATTGCCAGACACATTTTTGTTGCATTATAGAGTATGGCAACGGAGGATTTCATCGCATTAGCATGTATTGCAACGCAAGTAGTCATTGCTATAGTACGTAGTTGCAACGTACAAACTCTGTGGTAATATGGTATTTCGCAACGATTTACATAGTGGTAATAGAATATATTGCCACGGAAATTTGACGTTGTGACATATCCTATGGAAACTAAATTTCTTTCGTGGAAATAAACTATATTGCAACGGAACCATTTTCGGTGGCAATAATTAGTTTAATGGAAACTATTACGTGGGGATTGTTTCTATGGCAACACAACTGCTTTCGTGGCAATAACTTATATTGCCGCGGAAACATGTTTGATGGCGATAATTCGGTTTGCAACGGAAAATATTACGTTGTGACAAATCATATGGCAACACAATTGGTTTCATCGCAATAAACAATATTGCCATGGAAACATATGTGGTGGCAATAATTTGTTTTGCAACGGACAATATTTAGAAGTAAGATGATATGTTGCAACGAATTAGCGGTGAAGGTTATTATGTATTATTGCAACTTTTATCTTCCGTGGCAATAAGTTGTTGTGCAATTGAAAGTATATAGATGCAATAAAAGATGTTGCAACGAACTAGGGTTGCTGCAGTTATTTATTTTTGCAACAGGTGGATGTATTAGTTTTCGCAACTGGAAGATGTTATTCGCAACGGATTGCATTTTATATATTTGTATATCTAATCATTTGTGCAACGAAATGGTTTCACCAAAATATGAATTGCATCATCATGAATATAAAACCAAGCCATCTCGACATTCATAAAGTTAAAGTGCCAAATACATATTCCAAATTGAAAATAGTTCATAACTAGTGTTGGTATATCAACAATACTAAATCCTTGTAATGTAGGCTACAAGAATCATGCAATACATTGATTTTTCTTATGTCAACCATGTCATGACTCTGAGCCCATGCGATCCATTGAAGAAGAATGTTCCTATCCAAAAAAAAAAGAATGCAGTGCATCAGCAAAAGGGTCTCATAGTGCAGTAGTATGTACTAAACAAACATGATCTTGGTAATTTGTCTTGTGCTTGTGGACAAATGGTCTGGCACAGAGCATATTATTCGCACACAAGAGACTGCTCTAAGTTTATTGATGCACTTAAACAAAGATTATAAATCAGGTTTGCTTCTGCATACCTGTTGGCTTCTTGTGCGCACACGTTTTGTATCAGCATTCAGTAGTTGCCGTGTACTAATATATGCTCCTGCCACATTGTTGCTTTTGCTATTTTGAAAAAGACCTTGAGACACTGTACTAGTTCTATGTTTGCTAGCATTTTTGTCAATTTTTGGCGTAGCATCACTTGGGATGATGCTCCTTGGGTCAGTCTGCATAGGAAAAATAGGTGGAAGTAATTTAGGGACAAAACATATTCCAATATGCGAATTTGTGTAACAAATATCCAAATTGCCTTTACGTGTAGTAATGGGGTTTCTCTCTGTTCAACAAACTTTGATAGCATCTCTTTCATGATATCTTCCCTAAGTGCTTGCCTTTTCTTATTTTCCTCTTCTTGAATTTGTAGCAATTTTTCTTCCAATATCCTTTCCCTTTCAGCCTTTTCATTTGCAAGTTGTTCTTCTGAATTGTCAACCTTTTGTTGGAGCGCATTATTTTTCTCGTTGGCCGCTTCTGTAGCACGGGCTTGCTCTTGGATTTGAGCTTTCAGCAATTCACTGCGTGTTGGAGTTTTAGACAAGTAACCATGACCATGGGTTCTGTGGGTTTTGCATCCTGTACTTTGCTTGTAGCATATTTGGAAAACATTGTTTTCCTCTGCAGTGGAGATGGGATTTGTATCATCATTGCGTTCTCTCTCAGAAAGCCTTAGGCATGCATTTTCCTAATTTAAACAGCAACATTGGTGTCGGTATTGGACATTAAAAATAATAAGAATAATGTTGTTAACAGTGAACTATGTAGATTACTTACATACACAGCCTTAGATGCTTCATCTGACCATTGCCCATTCTTCATATGAGTACTCAACCAAAGATTTAAATCACTTGGTTCTTCTCCTATATCCGGGTCTCTCTAAGATGGCATGAATGAAGCACATTAGCTTGACATGTATGCAAAAAGACCGTACCATATAGCAAGTCTAAGCATTACCTGCTCATGGCTCATGTTGGAAAATGATCTGGACCCCATGACATGGTTTGTCTTTGCTTCTTTACGGTTCTTGGAGTTCTGGTTGCTAGCTTTCTATACAGGGTGTAAATAAAAAAGTACATCAGTAGTGCATTGATCGAACTAGTAATAAATACATGGGATATATGGAAGGACGAAAAGGAAATCTTGTGAGACCTTGAAATTTGGAGATCCAAAATACAAGATAAGGTAGTGCCATTCCGCAATGTCAAGGTCTTCTGACTTGAGTTTCATTCTTGCTGCGTAATTGTCGTACGCCTTGTACGTGGCACTGAGTGATGATCTCCATCCTTTGTATCGTGCCATCGTGATGGCCCAAATATTTTCCTTTTCATCATCAACATCTACAAGCTCCCACCTATTCTGTTTATGTGAGAACACATTCAAACGAAGAAGTATTTGGCTATTTGAGGATTATTATAGCAATCATGCAACAGAATTAAACATCGTACGTACCAGTATGTCGGATGCTATAGATTTTTTCACATTTTCATGTATGTCTTTCCATTTGTTGACTACAATAAGTGGAGCCCTTTTCCTTGTAAACATTACAATTTCATCCACAAATGACCGAGCGTTAGGGCCTACAGGACCTCCCAGCTTTGTGGAAAATTCGATTTTAAATTTCTATGAGCTGCTCCTTATCCTCTTTATGGCTGCTGATAAACCCTTGAGGGCACCACGTCCTCCTTGCTTGCGCCCTTCACTCTCCTATGAATCCATTAAGTAAAAAATGGTGATATAATTGCAGCAATGTAGATTACATTAAAATAAAATTTGCAATGCATAACACACCTTTTATCACTTTTTTTGTCACGCTGAGCATGAGTTGGCCTATCTGATGGTGCTAATTGCATGGCTGCAAGACCTTCGTCATCAGGAAGGTTTTGAACTTCGTCATTATCATCTTGATCTAAATAAGATACAGCATATCATACAATGGATCCACATCAGTCTATAAATTTTTTGTTCACAAGTAATATTAACTTTGATTGCTGAATGAATGAATAGAAATTACTAATGTCTTGAAGATACTCTTTACGCCTTAACCATTCTTTATATGTCTCGATGGTTTCATCCCTGTAATCATCTTTAAATTCTGCACGTAACGAATATGTAAGTGCAATGGATAATACAACACATAGCTTATATAAATTGTGTCTGGAGGAATTGTACCTACCTGTGTCTGGTTCATCCTGCTGCAGGTTTTGAAGCCATATCTTGTAAGCATCTATTTGTTCTCCTATCTGTCATCCTTCTGTAGTTGTTTCCCTTCGTCACTTCAAGGGAGTTATGGTTACCTGCAAGTTAGTCTGTTGATCCCTTGTTAGGAGGATCCTGAGTTTCCTGTCTTTTGAATTGCTTTGTAACATGGCTGGAATTTGGTGGTTATAATCAAGAGGGACGAGGGCTGCTGTGTTCCTGCCACATCGCTCCTTATAGTACAAGAAGGCACGTCCACAGTAGCCGAGCTTTGACTTCAAACAAACCAAGTTAAAAAAATGTGATATTAGCCCTATCACAAGTGAACTGGGCAGTTTCATGACCCGAAGGTGCCCCGATGCAATCGATAATTACATGCCACCTCTCACCAGTGAGTCTGCAATCAAACTCATATGCAATCATTCACTGACCAAGGTAATGTCCTTACTCTTACATAGGAATATTAATCTATAAATTTAATAGAGGACTATATATAACCCTAGCACTAGAAACTAGGCATGTATCGAGATCTTCCATATTGAGATAGGAATATAACCCTAGGCATGTATCCAAATCATCCAATATCACATAGGACGATAACCCTATGCGAATTTTCAATTGGATTTGCAATTTCCTGAGAAAACATACCTGGTTCGGGGAGGTTCAAACAAAAAATCATCAGGACCATCGTCTTCAGTCACCATCTCTTGGTCGCCGGCGGTGTGCGGTGGAGTTGGCCTCCTGCCATCGAATCCAGTCGCCATCTGTTGGTCGCCGGCGGTGTGGGGTGGACTCGGTCTCCTGTCGTCGTCTTCAGTCGCCATCTCAACAAGGAACCGAGAGTCATCGGGTCGTCACCCCCCTCTCCCCCACGAACGTCAAGGAAATGTGATTAATGGCGCCGGAATTTTAGTAGATGGGGATTGGTAAAAATATATGGAAGGGTTATTTCGGCGGGGCTAGGGGGAAATTTGGGCAGGGCAAGCGGGAAAAATTTGGCTGGGGAGGAGGAGGTGTTTTGGTATATATCGACACGTTATGTTTCATGCGTGTTTAATTGGAACATTTGAGCAATATTGAAATCACTATGCACATTGCTTCATCTGTATATGTATATATTCACGTGGTGATCTACATGGTGATAGTGTGGCACACAATGAGCATATATTACTAAAGATAGTGTCACACACAATAAGCTCCCCTTTGGCATGGCTCAAATTAAATAAAACGGCTTCACCGGTGAAGCCAATGCCTGTGAAGCCAATAAACATAAGGCATATCCCTTAGGGCCTCTCCAATGTGTGGTTCTTAGCTGGTCCTATGTTTTTCTCTCTCTTATGGAACTGGGTCCTATACACTGTGAGGCTGATTCTATATGGAACCAGGTCCCATACATAGAACCAGATCCCATGCAATATAATATAGGGAGAATGGGAGAGAGAAGAGAGGGATAGAGGGCTGCGGGTCCCATATTCATAGATTCAACCTGGTTCTATACATTGGAGATAATATAACATGTGACATCAAATCATTGCTGGTGCCCACCTTAGAACCAAGGGTGCACCCATACATTGCTGGTGCCCTTAATGAGAGAGAAAGCATTAGGATTGCATTGGAAAGTATATCGATTAGCGTGGAATAGAAATGAACAATCTAATGAAACTAAGTTGACACCATAAAGTTGAGATATTTGATTCTCCAATATTCTTGGAATGACTTACAATTAAGTACTTTGAAACACCAAGTTTCTTGGAATGACTTATAATTTGGTCAAAGTTGAGATACTTGACTCTCCAAGATTCTTGGAATGACTTACAATTTGGTCAAACTTGAGATACTTGACTCTCCAAGATTCTTGGAATGGCTTATAATTTGGTCAAACTTGAGATACTTGACTCTCCAAGATGGAATGACTTATAAGGCATATTTTTGTCGTTCGGGCTCGTGCTCCCAAGGCATATTTGACCATCTTGATCTATTATGATTTGTTGCAGTCTGATAGCACTGGATAGTATGGTAGAATATGTGATTCTATTTGCAATGATAGACTTGTCTAGATCTTGCGTAGACATGTCTAGTTTAATCTGCTATATGTTCATCGTATTCATGATTTATTTCTGGATTAAATTAAATCTAAAAGTGCTTATATTTCATACAATCCAAGGCATATTTGACCATCTTGATCTATGAAGCGACTTTTTTGTTTTTTAGCCCTTTTTGGTGAAAGATTCTCACAAATACGCCCCTGGCGGAACCAATTCCAAAAATGGACCCTTAGCTTGGCACAATCCACGCTAGCGCCAAGCTTACACGTCTCAACGCCAGCCATCCTGGCGCCAAGCTTACACATCTCAGCGCCAGCCATCCTGGCGCCAAGGTCCATGCGCAACAGCTAATGAGGATGCCGACATGGTGGGGGCTTGGCACCATCCATGATGGCACCAAGCCTTGGCGCCGTAGGCCTTGGCGCCGAGCAATTTACCCCATGCCTCCTGGCGTTTCGAACGAAACAAGTATAATTATTCCGAGGAGTGTGCAACAAACTACGCTCTAGTTCAACTGGTTAAGATGTGGGCTTCTTATCCCAAATATCTGAGTTCAAACCCCTTCATCTTCAGGAACAAAAATATAGAAGAAAATAAACATGCGTGCTTGAGGGGAGGGAGAAAAAAAAATAAAATGTAGTGTGCCAGGAGCCTGAAGGAGTTGGCACACTCTGCGGTACTGCGCCCGTGCCATGCTTACGTCGCGCGCGCAGGTTCCCCATGCATACCCCATTTGAACACAGCAGTTGATGCCCTACCTCGCGTCGTTTCGCGCCGCCCAGCTGCCCTTGAATCGGTCCTTCAGCTGCTCTGTCCCTTCATTTCCCCAGTCAAGAGGCATCTCGTCTCCCCACGTGCAGTTGCGTTAATGCTCTGTCTCTCATGCACGCACGCATATATAAGGGCCCTCCCGCAACAAGCCCTCTGTACCCTCCCACAACAAGCCATCGCCACCATGCCTCGCCACTTGAAGACTACTTGGGCCATGCTCAGCCCTTCCTCATCCGCTCCTCGCTCCCTGATGAAGCGGCCTCCCCCGCCGTCGTCCGACGATTCGGACCGCTCCTCCTCCCCACCTCAATGTTATTTCCTGGAGATTTTGGCCCCGGTATCAACATTGACATCATCCAGAACGGTTGTTTCAAACACAACCAAGGAGGCAAATTGTAAGGGATTAGGATCACAGGCGATGTAGTGTATGTCACGTTCAACATCCCAAATGGATTGAAACCATCAGATGCAAGACCCATCCTAACATTACGAGGATCCAAAGCAAATTCCTTATAAATTTCATCCACATGTTTCCATGCCATGGAGTTAGCAGGGTGCCGCATTTTTCCATCTTGAACAAGTCCCTCCTTATGCCAACGCATATATTCAGATATGGTCGCTCTCATGTATAACCTTTGCAGATGAGGGGTCACTGGAAAATACCTTAGGATTTTCTGTGGAACATGCTTCTTAGGTGCAGCATCACCACTAGCTGCCTCCTTCTCACTTGAACCAATAGGTTTCCATCTAGTCTCTCCACATGTTGGACATTTATCCAAGTCAGCATATTGTTTTCTAAATAAAACATAATCATTGATACATGCATGTATCTTTTCGTAGTCTAGCCCAGGATCACGAACTACCCTTTGCACTTTATCCAAACTATCTGGAACACAATGACCTTCAAGGAGCACAAGCGAAAATAGCTGAAGCACAGCCTCCAGAGCATTGTTACTGAGACCAAACATGCACTTAATCTGAAATAGTCTGACAATGAATGCGACCTTAGTAGCCTCCTTGCAACCTGGATATAGTTCTTTCTACGCCTCAGTTAATAACTTAAATAATTTCTTAGCGCTTTCATTTGGCTCTTCAGTTCGGATTTCTTCATGTATTGCACCACTGATTAGTGAGGAAACCAAATCATTCATAGACGGACCATCCCCTGATTCACCATCATTGCCAACTCCTTCAGTGATGCTCGCATATGAATCCTTTTCTTCTCCTTCCCCTTGGATGAAACATTCAGAAAATCCCCTAAAAAGCAAATGATTTCTAATTTCCTCAACTGTTCTGTATGACATGGAACGGCATCTTGTACATGGACATGGTGCCGTATCTCCTTTACAAGTGCCTGCAAATCTAGTCTCCATAAATTTCTTCAATCCTTTTTGCCACTGATCTGATACTTGTGGCAGCCGTATCCAACTCCGATCATCATTATGAGACATTAATCTCTTGCATATACAGTTAGTTGCTCATATCAGTACGCTAATAAGTCTCTACTTTCTCCATCTATATATAATTACCTCCACGTCGTCCGACGTCCGGCCGTCACCGCCCTACTGCCGCCGCAACCAGACCCTGTTGCCGTCGCCGCCGTGTAATTACCCTACGGAAATGACAAGGGTAGCGATGCCAAATATTAGGCACGAATGCAATGACCAGAGTCATAAGATTAAGCAAAGCCCAGCGCCATGAAAAAACTAAAGCCCAACCCAACCGTTTTTTCCTCCGACGCCTCCCCTCCCATCCTCGTCTAGTCCGCCTCCTCTCCTCGAGCCCAAACCTCCTCCCCCATCCTCCTCCAGTCATCCTCCGCCAAGATCCGCACACCTCCCCCTAGATCCGATCCCCTCCCAAGTCCCCACCGCTCCCCATCCGCACTACCCGGGTCAATGAGGGAGTACCATCACGACGCTAGGGGTCATTTTGCTCGGGGAAACAAGGTCATAAAGTTGGAGACGTCGTCGAAGGCCCACACCACGGGAGGTCGGGGCCGCCGTGGCGACGCTTCTTCCTCACGTTGTCAACAATTACACAGCGACATCAACAGGCGGCCTATCATGCGGTCGGTTTCGAGGAGGTTTACCCTGGGGAAATCTTTTCAGGTGAAGATAACTGCCGACTCCGATTACGAAACTAAGTCCGACATAGAGATAGATGACAATATTGACCACATGTCTGACCAGTGCATCGATGAAATCGTAATGTTCTTACTTTCATATATGTTTTTATCTATGTATCCCTCATTTGTACTACAATTCAAAGATGATTAAGATAGTCATTGAACCATTGAACATTTATCTATGTAGCTATGTATTGCACGTTGACCCCTGAACCATTGAACATTTAGCCAATATTTGGGAGACTGATTCAACATTGTTCATTGAACATGACAGGAATGTGAACAGGGGAATGTCTATGTTTTTATCTATGTATCTATGTCAGAATGTCAGTCATGCATAAACCCCTGAAACATTAATCATTGAACATCAAAATAATCTGAACATTGAATGTCAGAATGTATTGCAGACTAATTATATTTAACTGTTTGATGTATTGCAGACTAATTTCGATGAGTTGAATCTGCTTTCAAGAAGTACGTGAATCATGCCAACGAAAAGTACAACAAAGTGGTGCGGGAGCGCCATGACATTGCCAAGAAGCTTGACATAACTAAAGAGAAGGCAAAAACATTAGTTGCAGCAGTTAAGAGGCTTGGCAAGAAGAAGGTAGACATTAAGTAGGTCTTGGTTCACAAAGTGTTTAGTTTCTTCTGTAACATAACCTCTAATGCTATGATCCCCATCTGTCATGTTCTTTTGGACTATCTGTGTGCATGGTGGAAAAACGTTGCTTGATAAGCCTCATTTTGATCAATGTCTTTGCTATGATCCCCATCTGTCATGTTACATTTGATCGATCTGTTGGTCTAGCTGACAAATGCATTTACAGTATTAAAATACTGATTGAATGAGGTTACTGGAATAACTATCAAAGCCTTGCAACATTGCCTACCTATTGCAACGAATTTCATAGAATTTATTTCTGTAACTAACATAGAATTTATTTCTTTTACTTCGGCTCCTATCCATCACCCAACTATTGCGTAGCGTGGTGGTGAGCTGCTCGAGTCCAAACTCTGGAGACCTGGGTTCGATTCCCTCATTGTGCATCTTTTAATTTTTCCATTAAGTAAAACTCGCAACCATTTTTCAACTCGTGGAGACAACACCTATCTATTGCAACAAATTTCTTATTGTTGCCATGGGCTATGTGGCAACATAACAAATTCGTTGTAATATTGTTTCCTACTTGCAACATTACGTATTTCGTGGCAATAACCCTTACATATTGCAACGCAAAAAAAACTTTATAACAACGCAAAAAAAACTGTGGCAATTTGTTCAACAACTCGCAACCATTTTCAACTCGTTGCGACAGCACCGACCTATTGCAACAGATTTTCCGTTGTTGCCTTGGGCTATATGGCAATGTGACAAATTCGTTGCAAAAATGTCAAAGCCTTGCAACATTGTGTATTTCGTGGCAATAACCCGTCGATATTGCAACGAAAACAACTAATTATTGCAATGAAAAATACACGTGGCAATATCGCCTACCTATTGCAACGAATTTTCAAATGGTGGCAATAACGTCAACCGGTTGCAACGAAAACTCAAAATCGTTGCAATAACCCCTACCTGTTGCAACGAAATTTGAGTTGATGGAATGATGGCCGTGGCAATAGCCCTAAAATCTAGTAGTGGAACTTCCCGTGAACACACCATCCGCAGAAAATCCCATATGCTAGCAAGTCATGCAGGGAGTACTGGTACCAAACATGCATCTTGAAGTTTGTCTTCATAGCTCAGTCATATGTCCATACCCCTTCCTCCCAAGCACGGACCAAATCATCAATCAGAGGCTCCATGTACACACTCATATTATTACTCGGGTGCTTTGGAATTATCAACGACAAGAATATATTTTGTCATTGAAAGAGGACGCCAGGGGGGAGATTGAGGGGGATAACGAACATGGGCCAACAGGTGTACGAGGCGGCTGCCATTCCATAAGGATTGAACCCATCTGTTGCCAACGCAACATGTACATTACGGGCCTCTAGAGCTTTTTCACGATAAATCGCATCAAACCTTGTCCAAGCTTCACCATCGGATGGGTGTACCAGCTTCTCAGGATTGTATCGACGTCCGTTTTTGTGCAATATCATCTGTTTCGTGGATTCTTCAGTCATGTAAAGCCGTTGGATCCTCGATATCAAAGGAAGATACCGTAGCACCTTCATGGGGATTGCGAGCTGCTTCTTCTGACCATCACCAGAGTCTACCTCCAGGAACCTAGATGATTTGCACTTCACACAGTACTTTGCTTCTGCATAGTCTTTCCTAAATAAGATGCATCCCTTCGGGCAAGCATGTATATGCTCGTATGGCATCTTAAGTGCACGAAGGAGTTTCTGTGCCTCATACATGCTCTTTGGCAAGATGTGACCATCCAGGAGCAGGCTTCCAAAAACTGTCAGCATAATATCGAAGGCGTCTCAACTCAAGCTAAACCGAGACTTTACAACCATTAGGCGTGCAATGGCATCCAGTTGAGAAACCTTGGTATGCCCGTGAAGGGGTTGCTGTGCCGCAGACAACATGTCGTAATAAGCCTTTGCAGTAGCCTCTGGATCCTCCTCCCGACGTGCATCATCGAAGTGTGCTTCATGATAATCATTTAACATGTCTCCCACCCCAGCATCATCATCATATTCCTCGATGCATTGTCTCAAGACCTCGTCTCTCCCACGATCAGCTTCACCATGGTAGATCCACCTGTGTAGTCTGACGTAAATCCGTTCTTCACAAGATGTTTGCCCATGTCTAGCTTGGTTTGCCGACGCATATTTCCACATTTGCTACATGGACACCAAGTCGATCTAGCTCCTTTGACACTTGCAAACGCCCGTTCCAAGAAAACATCCATCTTGTCAATCCATTCATTGGTCAACGAATTTTGACTAGAGCGGCCCATGTACATCCACTGACGATCCTCCATCCTCTAGCATATCAGCGAGTAATATAAAAAATCACATTGCATCTACACGTTCCTATACTGTCTAATAGGTGAAGATAGGTCCTAATCCCACCCGAGGATGTGTATGTGGGTTTAGTATCCATGGTCTACTCCGACCCAAGACAGAATTTCGGTAGCACCTCCCCGCTATTCTCCAAATACACGTCCTGGGAGGGAGATTGTGTATCCGGAGAACAACAGGGAGGTGCTGCCGAAACTCTCTCGGATCGGAGTAGACCATGGATACTAAACCCACCTACACATCCTCGGGCTGTCCAAAAAACATGGACAATTCAAAATAGATACGGTTATAGATATGCAAAGATCTGCATATTTCCAACCGTATCTCTTTTGAACGGGAGACGCCTAACTAGGTTACGTGATATACGAACATCACACAGAAAGAGAGGTATAGGTTGCCTCACCTTGCTATCCTGCAAAGTGACGAGTCATGGACGGTAACGTAGCCTCTCCTGCAACAAAAGAAACAAAGAACTGTCAAGTTGTAATTTTGGCAGCACCTCCCCTGCATGGGGAGGTTTGTAAAACCTGCATCAAATCAAATGACACGATGGCCGACAACCACATCCACTCCAATTTAACAGCACGATGGCCGACAACCACACATAGCTCAAAAGGAAGCAAATAATTCATACATCATTCATCCTCTTCTAATTTCCAAAAAAAAAAGTCATATCATTTTATAATTTCTATTCTATAAGTCCTTTTCTAATTCATCCTATCATTTTCTAATTTCTAATTTATTTTCTAATTAATTTGAACAACAAATATTGAAGAATTACCGGCTGAGAGCGGCGAGGAGGCGGGCAGGGCACACCGGGGGCGTGCCGGGGGCCGGGGGCGTGCCGCCAAGGGCCGGGGCACCTTCAGTGGGGTGGGCGGAGCACGCCGGGGGCCAAGGGCGCTGGCCGAGGCCGCGCTGGGCCGGTGGCTGAGGGCACCGGCCTGGGGTGGGGCGGGAGGGGGGGCTGGGGGCTGGGGGCGGGGGTGGCCGGCGGCTGGGGGCGGCGCGGCGCGGCGCGGGTGGCTGGTTGCCGGGGGCGCACGGGGATGGCGGCGTGTGTGTGGTGTGTGGGTGTGTGCGTGAGTTAGGGCGGGCGGCGGGCCGGGGATTTATTTCCAGGCTTTGCCGAGTGCTAGATCGCCGACACTCGGCAAAGGTTTTTTTATTTTTTTCGGATTTCAAACGGTACCTTTGCCTGGGGAGTGGGCCCGCGGAAACGTTTGCCGAGTGTTGATTTCTTGACACTCGGCAAAGTGCTACTTTGTCGAGTGTTTTGATCTGACACTCGGCAAATAGCTAGTTTGCCGAGTGTTTCGATATGACACTCGGCAAAGTACATTTATATTTCATGTGTAAAATTTTAATAACGTGTTTTACTAATTTTTTCCTCATAAACATTGAAAAAACCTAGTCAAAATCACTAAACAATCCCTATTTCATTTTTATACTAATATTATTCCATTATTTCATGGAGTTATAGCTCAAATTGAATTTATATCTATTAAATTTATATAATTGTAGTTAATAAATAAAAATTATCAAACGGGTCCGAAAATTTCCCAAAATTTGACATGAACCAATCTATGTTGTCTATGGCCTATACAAAAAATTTTGAAGTCAAACCCAAATTCAAGTGTCAATTGGACTTAAAATCTTACCGGATTCTTCCAACTTCTACGAATCATCTTCGGAGATCCTTCGATTTGTAAGCATCATACGTCAAAAATTGTGCGAAACCTTCTCAATTTTTTACCACAGCCTCGACATATGAAATCATGGCATCTTGACAAATTTTGTGATTTTCAGCCTTCGTTTGATTTTTTGAGAATTTAAAAATTATTTGGCCACACGTTCGTGGTCGTGTTTTCTGAACAAAATGTTCGAAATTTCTTTTCATTTCCCAGATAAGACCTCAATTCGGACTCATTAACATGAATATGATTTTTTCACTCATTTTATTCCATTATTCTAATCACTTGCAGTTTAAATTTAACTTAAATCAATAAATTACTCTAAATGAATTTAATGCATTAAATATAGCAAACAGGCTTCTAACATGCAGTGCCAAATGTCACACGTGGGGAGTAGAAAAAGTGTGGAGGGTGGAGGAGGGAAAAATAGTTTTGGTTTTGCCGAGTGCTGAAGGAAAACACTCGGCAAACCCTTGGCTTTGCCGATGTTGAGCGAAGCACTCAGCAAAATTGTAACTTTGCCGAGTGTCTGTGACGGACACTCGGTAAAGGACTAACGTCCGGCACGCCCCTCTAACGGCCGTCGCACGTGCCGGTCACGTGATCATAGTTTGCCGAGTGTCATTTTTTTGCCGAGTGTTGGTTGTGACTTTGCCGAGTGCTTTTAATTTGACACTCAGGAAATATAATTTATGCCGAGTGTTTTCACGGAGACACTTGGCAATGAGCACCTTTGCTGAGTGCCTGAAATAAAGCACTCGACAAATAAAAAACACTCGGTATTTTTACTATTTCCCGTAGTGGATATAGATCTATGAACTAAAAAAACTAAAATGACTTACAATTTAGGACCGAGGGAGCATGTCCTATTGACCATGCGCCAAAGTTTGCCATGCAAATGACATTTCGATTGAGCAAGGACCTCTAGTTTACTGCAAATATCATGTAAGATGGCTAAAAACAAATATCAAGCAAAATGTAGTACTCCTTTTTTTTTAGACCAGCCTTTGATCACACTTAGAAAGCAATATATGTGTGGACAGAGCGAGTATGTTATTATGAATAGTGTTACATTGACTTTTAATAAAAAATCTAAAACGACTTACAATTTGGAACGGACGAGCATGTCCTATTGACCGTGCGCCAAAGTTTGCCGTGCAAATGACATTTCGATTGAGCAAGGACCTCTAGTTTACTGCGAATATCATGTAAGATGTCTAAAAACAAATATGAAGCAAAATGTAGTACTCCTTTTGTTTTTAGACCAGCCTTTGATCACACTTAGAAAGCCATATATGTGTGGACAGAGCGAGTATGTTATTATGAATAGTGTTACATTTACTTTTAATAAAAACAATTGTGAACGGTCTTTAATAAATAAAAATTAAAGATATAAACTGTACCCACTTAAGTGACTCATGATTCACAAATAGTTATATTTATATACGACACCACAAAATTTCACAATCAAGCATTAAGCAACAAATATATCTCATGAATACTACAACTATTCACAGAGAATTTATGTTTACCAAAGTAAAAAAATCATTGTATGATATCACATGAATACAACAGGCACAGAGGATCATCAAGAACAAATGTATTCACAAAACTTCATACCATATGTTAGGTCTGAATGACGCAGGCACGGCTGTTGGTTCTATTTTCAACGGACGTTTCCCGTATGCAGACTTGTGTACATTATTTCCATGCTGCCTATCCTGTTGAATGTGTTGCATACACCGTCACATTCCAGGCAAAGATTGACGAGTAAAATTGTATTTCTATCTAGCAAGAACCACTCTTGTTCACTGCAAATATCATACTGCTTATTTAATTGGCCAAATATGAAGACACAACGGAGTAACACACAACAACACAACAATTATTCTAAGATCTACCTATTGAAACATTTTGTGCTCGTACATAGATATATGTGTAAAGAGTTACTCGCTCTAGCTCATAAACTTGTGGAACGGTTTGCCCATAATAAGTTCAAGTAGTTGACATCAACAGAGTGAAAGTGAAACGCCAACGTTAGAATGGTTTGTTACAACCCACTATATACTTTAGAAGTTGTTTAAAGTGGTTTGTTTTGCGAATTTCTAGTGCTGATCTGTGTACACGCTCATGCTGAGGTGGCGTAGCGGGACACAGCGAAATGGATTGGGTAGAGTAACCGGCGTTCGAGCTCAGTCTATGTTCAGGATGTGGCGCGAAGCATTTCTGTGTCGTCTCTCGGGGCGGCACGGGCGAAACCCAAGTGCCCAGTGCCGTCGCCCGAGCGGCCGCCGAAAGCCTGTGCGGCTGCAAGAAAGGTGGCGGCGGGGCTCCACCACCCTCCTCTCCTTTCCACCCCCTTGTGCTCTTTTTGGTGGCCAGCCTTGTCCATGGCGGCGGTGGTCGGCTTCGGCCGTCCGCGGGCAGATCCGCCCAATGAATGGCCGGATCTGCACCCTTGGTTGTCGGATCTGCTACCCCGGGGTCTCGGCATGTAAGAGTGCAGCGGCGGCGGCGTGTGCATCGAGCGCGTGGCTTGGCCTAGCTAAGGTAGCGCGGTGGCCGGCGCACGAACCTGCCCAGCAAGGGCGGCGACCGCGGCTGGCGTGCGGCGTGGCTCGGCTGCAGTGGGCGTTATTCTCGGATGCGACGGCGTCCACGGCCAGCGCGCGGCGGCTGCTCTTGCGGCAGCAGCAGTGTTGCCCAGCTCCGGCGCCGCGTGCGGCCGGTGCGTGTGGCTCATCTGCGGCGGCGGCTGCAGACGGTGATGGTGTGGTCCGGCGGCGGTGGCACCCACGGCTGGCGCACAGTGTCACCCAACAGCTGCGGCGGCCAGGCACTCCAGCGGCATCGCAGCCTGCCCCGACGGTGGGAGGGCCCCAAGGTGTCGGCGTCTGTTCGATCTGGCGCAGCACGCGGGCTCCATGGTGTCGGCGTCTCATCGATCTGTGTAGCAGTGTGTTGGTGGCCCCGTGGTGGCGTGGGCCGACAACGGTTTTGTGGGGGCTGCCCCTAAAAAGGACCCCGAATATCATTCGTATCATTCCCTGAATCAGTACAGGATACGGGCACTTCACACAAGTATCACATCCATACTTCATACAACTTTTATTGGTAATTTACATAAGGTTGTAAAATAGAAAACATACTACTAACAGATACAAGAGGGCCCGTAGCCTCAACCTTAGTTAAAAAGCGGAGTCCTACTTAGCAGTCCCAAGCTCCTCTTCACCAGCAACTTCTTCCTCTGAAGAAAGAAAGGAAGGGGAAGTAAGGGTGAGCACCAAACAAAAGGTACTTAGCAAATTCCACAATTTGTTGTCTTATTTTATGCGGGATTTCAAGGAATAGCTGCCAGTTTACCTAGAAACTTAGTAAAATGCATAGTGTACAAAGTTGTAATATTTTAAAGAATGCAATGTAGATATTTATAAGTTGTTAGTCCTGGAGGGGAATCCACCTCCCTACTAGTCCCCAAGTTTTAAGAGCTTTAGGATCCATCAGGCATTACTTGAGCCGGCTTTTGCCTTATTTCTAGACACTACTTAGGACGAAGCCTGAGTCTCTCTTTCTTTTATAAAGTTGGTTAGGACTAATTAATGGGAGCTTTAACTATGTGAGCTCTTGGCCGAGAGCCTTGGCTATTCAAATAGTTTTATAACTCTGCGTAGAGGTGTACACTTTACCCGCATGTTCGATCAGCCCATATATGAAGGCGGTACTAACCTACGAGACCCGTACCCACCCGTGTCTATTTCTAGACAACATTCCCTAACTCCGTCCACAGATATGGCTGGGCTCTAAATAGGGGTCACACTATGTCCACTGATGGACTCTATCCTGGGAAAAGATGCATCATAACTTGACATACACTGTCAACAAATCCTACAGACCTCAACTCATGACTCGTGCTGACCAAACTTGAGACTCTGAAAAGGTCCTACTCCAGTCTATCTATTTCCCACCATGGCCCCTTGGGACGGTTTATTAGGTTCAATTGGTGGGGTGTGAATCAAGGCCTCACATATTTAGGCACTCCTGAAGACTGTACCTTTTTGGCACGTGTATTTGTACTGTCCACAAAAAAGACTTTCCTATGAACTAGTCCTCATATGATTAGAGTAAGCTTTTTAGGATAGGATCCTCTGTTGAGGCTACCCTCTTACAAGCGGCTCCGACCTTAATTGGTTGTTAGACTCACTTTAGTTGGTTTTATGCAATTTTCAAAATGCTCACACTTTTCCTTAGGATTGTGAAAATCATGATATGACCTAGTGTATATTGGTTTCATGATATCAAGGCTCAAAATTATTAGGCTTGCCTATAAGCAGCAGAAGTAAAGGAAATATGCAAAGCTTATAAAGTAACCCAGATATTATCTTGGTTTATTTTATTAATTAAACTTGGGATCAAAAGATGATGATGATTTGTGATACTTTCCTTCGAGAAAGTTCAAATTGTTCAAAGCTTCTTCCTCGTAATCAGGGTCATTGAATGCGTTTCCGGTGTCTTCATTTTCTATATAGTCGTAGTTATACGTAAGTAATCAAGCAAGCAATTAAAGAAAAACACCCAATATGGGTTAAAAGAGTAGAACTGGGGTTTAGAAGGCTTAGAGAATTTCCTAGAATTTTCTAGGATTTTTCTCGAATTGTTTTGAGTGGTTTCGTATTTTGGGTCACATGAAATATGGATTTTTCTATTTTAGAAAAGGGATGGGATTTAATTTTGTGGCTGTAGATGTGATATTTGTGCAAACAAGGTATGACTAGGTTTGAGATGGACTCTAATAATTTTGGTGAACTTTTGGTAATTTTTTAAGTCAAGGAATAAGAAAAGGAAGTTTTGGTGTACACTAGCGGGACCTTTCCTATTGGCTGAATTTAATTGTATTTAATTTCTAACCTTAATAATGTGCAAAATGGATTTGGTTGACTTGTTTGGGCTTGTGAATTTAGCTAGTATTTTTGAGGAATTTTTGATGATTTTTGGAACTTTCTACCCTAGTGAAGTGAAGCTTGGTATACATTAACCTGTGTGGCCGTACCAAAGCAAACTGAAAGGAGAGGCTGACAGGCTGGCTAGGGGGTGATGCGGCGCCTGAGGCTGATGTGGTCCGCATGCCAAGCCTCATGGTGCGCCTCTGAACAACATAGTGGACCGAAGGGGCCGTGTGAGTGTGGTGTTTGTGAACTAGGTGCAGGGATGGGGGAGAGGAGGCGGCGTTGCCCCGCTTTGGTCGCCAGAGCGTTGTGCGGGGTAGAGGGGCTCCACGGAGCGCGCTGCTCTGGGCGAGGTAGCCCTCGGGCCAGGCCAACAAGTGGCCCTAGAGGCGGAGGGGACACGACGGAGCTATGGGAGGGTGGTGCGGTGGCCGGAGGGCGACCGGCGGTGAGGGGCGAGCTCGTCGGAGTAGTCGCGGTGGCGCGGCCATGGGCGAATCGGATGCTAGAGGGGATTTGGGGCAGTACTAAGGTCAGAAGAAAGATAAGGACGGTTTGGCGAGTGCAATGGTGGGCTTGGGGTGGCTGGGGATAGGCCAGAGCGACGCCGGCGGCTCGCCGGAATTTTGACAGCATGACGGCTGTTGACACCATTTTTGGCGGTGGTGGACCCTGCATCATCACATGAGGACCTAGGAGATCTGATTAACTCCAGTGCAGAATCCAAATCGGCACGCGTGGTGTGTGCCTGATTAACTCCAGTGCAGAATCCAAATCGGCGCGCGTGGTGTGCGCGAGCGTGCTAGTCAGTTTAACCATTCAAGTGATAAGGTGGAGATAATCCTTCTTGGTGAACGTGAGTAGCTCATCAGCTATCCAGCCAATTCAACACAATTGGCGATAACCATCAGCTGGAGAGCCGATAGGAGACATAGCGTTGTTGAGTTCTTACTCCACCATAGCCAGATCCATAAGCCAATTAGATTCAAACTAACATCACTACCAATATTTTTAGGTGAAACCACAGCGATGTAGTTGCAGCCTAGAAACACTCAGCGGGACGTCAATGTAAACCCCGCCAGCCGATGAATCTAATCATAATGAAACTCAATTCGAACGGCACTCGAGGGGCAACCAAGATTAAGATGCAATAGGCTATTAAAAATAGATCTATCGTCTATTACGACAGAATTAATAACAATTGATGTGTCGTAAATAGCAAGACGCTAGAACAGATAAATATCAGGCGATGCAAACTTAATAGAGGCGGGATAACTGGTGAATACCGTAGATCAACATAGAAGTGATGCGCCATAAGTCAAAGATCCAAGATACTCGATAACTGGTAGATGAAACCAGACCCAACGAAAGCGATGCGCCCGGAAGTTGAATTCTAGTACACCTGATGACGGGGACTTGCAGCTTGCCAGAGATCGAGGTTGATGCAGCCCAGCTTGCTAGAAGGAACTCGTCGAGAAGCTACATTACTCCTACTCCTAATGCAATGTCGTGAAGCCAAAAAGGTAAATAAAAGATAAATGTGTTGTATATTGATCATGTGATTATCTTTACAATAGCCACGACCCTTTATATTTATAAGGTGGATGGAGACGTTACATGGTAGGGCTCCAATCACGTACAAGGCAAGTCACGTAACCAAAACTCTATCTCTAACTAATCCAACTCTATCTCTAATCAAGCTTATCCCTAACCAACTCTATCTACAGAATATTTTATTCAACTCTTGCCGTGTGCATTGATTTCCTTTTCTTGCTTTCTTTTTCTTGAGCCTTATTTAAGAGATTTTTGTCATTTTTTGCATCATCAGCAGATTCCTTCCTTTCAGAGTATATTTCCAAATTTTGGTTCCCCCAGTTTCGGAGTATGAAGGCTTCATGTTCCGAAACTAACTATAGAAGTCCAATAATTTGGTGTCAACACAGCCCCCCAATTTCGAAGTATGAAGGCTTCATGTTCCGAGACTAATTATAGAAGTATGATGCTTGACTTTAGAGCTAATGACGTCTGATTGCAATATTCAAAGCCACGTCGACTCCTCTTGAAATATAAAAAACCCCATCGACTTGATGCCTTGATCCCACTCTGAGCCGATAAATTTGCCAGCAGTAGAAATAACAGATGAGTATGTTGACACTAAAACTTGGTGCAGTAACCAGCAAGCTTTTGTTGTCAACACAGGCCCCATTAATTTCGGAGTACAAATATTTCATGCTTCGAAATTAATATCTGACATATTCTATAAGTAGCCGATACTATTTTGCTTGAACCAATCAGCCGATGCAATTTTACTTCAACCAATCGGCTGATACAATTTTTTATTAGCAAGCAATCAGCCGATGCTTTTTGCCAAGCTATTAGCCAATACTATTTTTTTTTTTGCCCAAGCAATCAATCCGCCGATGCAACTCCCCTTTTTTATTCCAATTGGCCGATGCATTTTTTTTCAATTAGCTGATACTTTTTTTTATATCTCAATTGGCTGACGCACTTTTGTTTTTAATCAGCCGATACCTTTTTTTATATTTCAATCGGCCGATGTGTACTTTTTCAATTAGCCGATTCCTTTTTTTATATATATTCAATCGGCTGATACCTCCTTTTTTTTATATATCTCAATCGGCCGATACATTTAATCAGCCGATGCTTCCATTATCTCAATCGGCCTATGCATCTTTTGAACCAATCGGCCGATACTACTTTACAACAAATCAGCCGATGCCATTTTGCTAAGCAACGAGCCGAGGGTATTTTTATTTCAATCGGCCCAAAAATATTCCATCAACTAACAAAAATTCTTCATTGGCTGACCAAAATTGGTTGATAGGTCATGATCGGCGGAAAAGACATGGACGTGTGTATCAGCTGACAAACAACATGATTAGGTTCCCATGATTAAAATACCCATCGGCTGAACTAAAGGATTTCACCAGCTGAATTAACAAAAAATTCCTCCAGCTGAATTTGAAACAAATGTCATCGGCCATTATATGGCCAGCCGATGCTTGTTTCCTCCGAATTGGCCGATATATGATATCAGTAGTAAGAAACGATGGTGTCGATGTTATACCGGTCTCCTCCATATTTAATCTGGCATCTCTGAATAGCATGCAGCCGATAGACATATCTCATCGGTTTCCAACATTAATATTATAGTTTGATTGGTCGCACTGGGAGTGAGAAAATGTGTTGACGCAAAATCCTGGCGGTGGTGGACCCTGCATCAGCACATGACAACCTAGGAGATCTGCTTAACTACAGTGCAGAATCCAAATCAGCACGCGTGGTGTGCACGAGCGTACCAATCAGTTTAACCATTCAACAGACAAGGTGCAGATAATCCTTCTTGGTGAGCGTGAGTAGCTTATTGGCCATCCAGCCGATTCAACACAATTGGCGATAACCATCAGCTGGAGAGCCGACAGGAGACAGGGCGCTGTCGAGTTCCTTCTCCACCATAGTCAGAGCAACAAGCCAATGAGATTCAAACTAACGTCAATACCAATATTTTTAGGTGAGACCACAGCAATGCGCCCGGTAGTTGCAGCCTAGAAACACTCAGCAGGACGTCAATTTAAACCCCGCCAGCCGATGAATCCAATCATAATGAAACTCAATTCGAACGGCACTCGAGGGGCAACCAAGATTAAGATGCAACAGGGTATTAAAAATAGATCTATCGTCTATTCTGATAGAATTAATAACAATTGATGTATCGTAAACGGCAAGATGATAGAACAGATAAATATAAGCCGAAACAAACTTAATCAAGGTGGGATAATTGGTGAATACCGTAGATCAAGACAACAGCGATGTGCCGTACGTCAAAGATCCAAGATACTCGATAACTGGTAGATGAAACCAGGCCCAACGATAGTGATGTGCCCGGAAGTTGAAGTCTAGTACACCTAATGACGGGGACTTGCAGCTTGCCAGAGATCGAGGTCGATGCAGCCCAGCCTGCTAGGAGGAACTTGTCGAGAAGCTACATTACTCCTATTCCTAATGCAATGGCGTGAAGCCAAAAAGGTAAATAAAAGATAGATGTGTTGTATATTGATCGTGTGATTATCTGTACAATGGCGATGACCCTTTATATTTATAGGGCAGATGGCGACGTTACATGGCAAGGCTCCGATCACGTACAAGGCAAGGCACGTACACAACCTTTTCTAATCAAAACTCTATCTCTAACTAATCCAACTCTATCTCTAATCAAGCTTATCCCTAACCAACTCTATCTACAGAATATTTTAGTCAACTCTTGCCGTGTGCGTTGATTTCCTTTTCTTGCTTTCTTTTTCTTCAGCCTTATTTAGGAGATTTCGTCATTTTCTGCATCATCAGCCGATTCCTTCCTTTCAGAGCATATTTCCAAATTTTGGTGTTAACAACAGCAAGGCGGGGAGATGGCCGGAGAGGGTGAGTAGGCATGTGGACAGCATAAGAGTTGTACCCAGAGCTTGTGAGGTGTCTACGCTGGCAGCACAACATCCTAGAGGGAGGGAGCGGCAGTGTGCAGTGGCGATTGGGTTAGTGGTGGCATCGGGTGAGCGTGGAGCCCCGGCGGGGAGCAGTGCTGCAATGCGGGGTGGAGTGGCTATCGCCGCGTGGAGCTCGTCGATTTCGACCCAGCCCAACACTAGGGGATAGACGCGGCAGCGGGTGGAGGAGGTGTGGCGGTGGGGTCCTACTTTCCGACAAGGGCAGTGGAGTGGAGAGGGGAGGAGCAAGGGAGTAAGGACGTGTGCGGGGTGCTATTTATAGGTGGCCAGAGGCGTTGAGGTCCCTGGATGAGCTCCTTGGAGCTTATCCAAGCGGGAAGGCCAATAATGGCACCGCAGCCGGGGTCCCATGCGGGGGAAGGCGCTTTGATGGGCGCGGGGTGTGGCGGAGGTGTGGGCCATGGTGGCGCGTTTGTCAGGGAGGCAGCAGGGGCTGCTAGAGGTGACGGGGTGGCAGGCGACGACAGTGGCGTCGTGGATAGGGAAGAGGGAAAGGGCAACGAACGGGAGGAATGGGATGCTGACATCATCATGCAGTTGGGCCGCATGGGCAAGCAAAGAGGCGAGGCAGGCCGATTGGGCTAGGCCTCATACGGGCGTGAGGAGGTGGGTTGGGCCAAGAAAGGAGATGGGCTAGTTTTGGGGTTGTCGCCCTGCTAGGAGTTGAAATGCTTTTCTCATTTGTTTGAGTTGAGGTTTAAGTTCAAATTTGAACTAGGTTTCAAATTTGAGTAGGACTTGAAGTATAGGCTAGGATTTAGGATAAACTTGAAGTAGGAGGAATAGTTAGCTCAAGCAAATGCATATGTGATCAAGAAAATTATATTTCGATGCAAAATTTCAGATGCAAGGCTCTAAGGCTTGAATTGCTATTCAAATTTTGAGAAAAATTTTTGGGGTCCATATTTTTTATGGTTGACGGCATGAGGTGAAGGTCAAGCGAAAGGTTCATGCCGTTGTACTAGGGTTGTGAAAGGTGGACACGAGTAGGCTTGGACTGAGGGACCCGAGGACTCCAGGTAGAGTCATGGGCGATCCACATAGTGCACAGAAGAGTAAGAGTACATGGGATGGAGACGATGTCAGTCAAGTCAAGCAGGACGGAGACAAGTCAAGTAGGCAGCTTGTTAGTGGGAGCAAAAGACTTTGGAGGCGTCAAAGGCTTGATGGAGGCCGGACACACATAGACATCAGTGAGTCACGTCATGTTCAACGTGCAAGAGGGTTTGATCGGTTTGTCCTCAAAACTGGAGGTGAGTCATGCCTTGCGGGGTGTGCAAGAGGGTTTGACCGGTTTGGCCTCAAAATTAGGGGTGAGTCGTGCATGCGGGGTGTGCAAGAGAGTTTGACTAGTTTGGCCTCAAAATCGAGGGACAAGTCCGATGCAGCCAGACGGCGTCGAATCAGAGGATGCGTGCATGCCCGTATATCATGCATGGCAAGTGGGCCAACTGCACCAGGCCTCCAAAATTTTGAGGCCCCCATGTTCAACAAGTACAACGTGAGTACATGACCTCCCTCTGGTGGCCTCTATTTATGCGACTTTTGGCCTGAAGATTTTGTTGCCGGTCCGTCCAATTAGCAGGTCTGGCTTGCCGATTAGAATTCTAATCGCCACATCGCGTGAGCGTCGAGGAAGTAGGAACCGTGCTTCTCGCCTTCGCCTCAGCGCCGCCAGCTGCCGCAGTCTCGTCGAGTCACCGAGTGCTCAAGTCGCCAGGAGCCCAGGACGACAGTCGGCAGGACAAGCAGTCAAGCAACAAGCATCAACCATCAATCTGCTATCTGCTATCAGTTGGTAGTTACAATTCACAAGTATATTAAATTTTTTCATTAGTAGGTGATCGCTCAACCAGATTAAAATTGTCCTTGGATTTTGCCTTGCGCGGTGTGACTGCGGCGAAGTTGTTCCAAAAGGATCAGAACAAGATCGATGATTCGCTGAGAAGTGAGAAGGTGCAGGCTTCTAACCAGCGCTGGTACAAGTTTATATTGACTGGTAATGTAATGCTATGTGGTGATCGGCTCAATGATTTGTGTGCAATCGGGTCAATGATTTGTTAATTTAGGTTTGTTGCTTTGTAATTCATGAAACAGGGAGTTCTATTTATTTATCATGTCTTCTAGAAATAGAAAATATGAGTCAGGTAATGAAAAGCGCAAGAAGAAACAAAGGCTTGAACAATTTTCTCAGACTCAAAAGGGTGCTCTTGATAGATTTGTTGTTAAGAACTGTGAAACTAGTGCACAAGATGAAACTCCTCAGGCACACAGTGATGGAAATCATGGTGATAACACAGACAACATTGAGGCTCACACTTTAGAAACTGAATCAGTGCAAGTTAATCCCAACAATGTGGATGGTGTTGATGCTACCCTTGATGGATCAGCTAGTATTGAAAGTGACAATGATTTGAGGGTTCCTTTTCAGCCTAACATATTTGATCCAAGATATTGGGATGGACTAGATCAAAAACAGGTTATGCTTATTACAAGCAAAGGATATGCTTATTGATATTACTATTGAGAAAGTGCAGGGGTTTATTTCATTCTTCACTAAGTATAGAGAAACTGGTTTTCCAAATGCACTAGAATCTGCAAAAGAAATTGCACGCGAGATGGATGTTGAACCAACATTCCGTACCAAGCGTAAAATCAAAAGGAAATGACAATTTGATGAGGCACCTGAAGATGAATCTATTGCTTCACAATATACAGAGGAGTCAATTAGAATCAATTATTTTCTATCCATTGTTGATCAAGCTATTGCTTCACTTACAAAGAGGTTCGAACAATACCAGGGGTACGAAAAAACTTTTGGTTTTTTTTTACTTCAAAGAAATTATGCTCCTTAGATGACAAGAGTCTGTTGTCTTCTTGTGCTTGTCTTGAGGCTGCACTTAAGAGTGGTGACCATTCTGATATTGATGGCAAAGAATTACATGTGGAGTTAAAATTTCTCCATGATTTCATTCCAAAGGAAGACATGGGCCCTCTTGATATTCTGAAGTTTGTGAAACGGATGGGCTATTTTCCTAATGCCTTTGTTGCATACAGAATTCTGTTAACTATTCCTGTAACAGTTGCATCCGCAGAACGAAGCTTTTTCAAATTGAAGTTGCTAAAAACCTACATGCGCAGTACTATGAAACAAGAAAGGCTAAATGGATTGGCGACAATTGCACTTGAAAATGATGTTCTAGAGAAGATTAAGTATGAAGATATAATTGAAGATTTTATTTCAAAGAATACTAGACGAATGATGCTTTTTAATAGAAGCTAAGAAGTTATCAGTAAGTAAGATTCGTCATTTAATCATTTTGTACAAATGCTTATGGTATTACATGAGGAAGTCTACGTGCACTTTGGCTATTTGTATTTTATAAATGTAGGCCCCACTTTATGTTTTGCACCAGGGCCACAAAAACGTAGGTACGGGCCTAGATGCATGGCACCATCGCGAAGCTTGCGTCGAGGCAAAGTGAAGCGGAGTCGTGAAGGCGCTAGGTCTGTCTAGTGGTTAAAGAAATAGTTGGACGGTTTTACCCTTATGGGGTATTTGAGTTTTATGCTTCATGTAAGGGTATTCTAGTCATTTTTTGAATGTCTATATATATGAGGAGTGGGCTGTTGGGTAGCCACATCTCAGAGGTTGTTTGGTGGTGGGCTTCTTATTTTTGTTAGAGCCTTTGATAGGGAGAGAGGGAGAGAGAAGAGAGGATCTTTGATTTGATATTTTTACCATCTTAGCTTTGAGTGTGCATGAGAGTGGCTCGTAACCGAATATGTTTGAGTAATCCAAAGATCAAATTCGTGCTCACTTGTTCTATTCTCTCATGATATGAGATTTCTCTTTTTCATATTTTTCGGAGATATTTTTGGGGATTCTTTGTTCTTTGCATTTGGCTTTAAATCCCGTGAGATTTGTTGGGGGGTTTTGTTGCTAGAATTCTTGTGAGCAACTTTGGTATGATCCCCCCCCCCCCAAAAAAATCCCTCATGAATTCAGCGTGAATTTGAAGTCTTCCCCAAACTGAGCTTTGTGAAAGGCGTTCGGTTTTCTCCAAAATCTGCAGTGAATACTTGAGCTTTTCGATATCTTTTTCCTAGATCTATTAGCCCTTTAGGAGGTGCTTCTATGGCTCAAGTTTCATTTGGATCCTTGGTGTTTTGAGAGAGGACTTTTCGTTTGAAGTTGGGTTTGTTCTTGTGTGTTCTTGCGCATTCTTTTTTGTTCTTCCTTTGTTCTTGCATAGGAAGTAAGCATCGGGTCTCGCAGCAGCTCGGGAGCGCTCCAACACAGCAGAGCGATAGCCAGCAGGCTGAAGGCCACAGCAGCAGCAGGCCAGCAGCTTGGCTCGTGCAGGCTAGCCTAGCTTGAAAGGTAGGCCAGTGATCGCAGCAGGCTAGGCGACGGAGCCTACCACGGCGCCAGCGGCGAGACAACCCAGATGCAGAGTAGGCCGTCAGTTGCTCATGGTCAGCCAGGTGAAGGCGCGCCAGGCAACGACGCCGGCCGATCAGGCCCATCCGGATAGCATATTGTTCAGGGAGACATCACCATCAGCTAGCGCAGGAGACCTAGGTTTCTTCTAGGGTTTGGCAACTTCGGTAGCGATCGTCACCGATGAAGGTTCTGGTCCCTGTCCGTACACCGCATCTCCTGCTTGTCTTCCTACTCTGGCTGAACAAGGGGTTGACTGGCTCAGCTACCCAGCCTTGGCAGGATAACAGTTATTGGAGCTCGTGGGTGTGTGCAGATTGGTTTTCTTCCCCAGACTCAAGCTGTTTGCGATGGCGGCAGCAGCAAGGGCCAAGCAGGGTGCTTTTGTTGTGAATGAACTCCTCCAGTGAGGAGCGCCACCAGTCCCAATGCGTTGCCTTAGTTGGAATTGTCGTGGACTCGGCATCGCCGCGACAATTAAGGAACTTCGTGAGCTAGTGAAGGATGTTGCCCCATCGATGGTCTATGTTCTTGATACTCAGGTGCACAAGACATGGGTGGAAGGACTGAAGCAGACTCTTAGGTTTTGATAATTCTTTTGTTGTCAGTAGTTTGGGCCGCAGTGGTGGATTAGGTATTTTTTGGAATAATAATATAAGTGTGACTTTGCTGCCTTACTCTCAGTACCACATTGATGCATTAGTCCAAGAAGGGAATGGTGACCCTGGTGCTTGACCTACATTTACGGGGAGGCACAAACAAACAAGAGGCACAAGACGTGGGATATGTTGAAACATGTCAAGTCATCATCGCACCACCCATGGTTGTGTATTGGTGATTTCAGTGAAGTGTTACATCGAACGGAACACATGGGCATACAGGAGAGAAGCCATGCTCAAATTGCAGGATTTCGTGACATGGTGGATGTATGTGGACTAAATGACTTAGGTTATGAAGGTCATAGTTGGACATATGAAAAGAAGGTAGCTGGGGGCTCCTATTGCCGGGTGCGCTTGGATCGCACTCTGGCAACCTTGGACTGGAGCATGCGTTTCCCTTTGGTGAAGTGCAAGCATCTATCGGCGGCCGCCTTGGATCATGTGCTGATCTTGATGAGCTAGAGATCGGAGGAGCTGCGGCCTTCAGGAAAGAAATGATTCAGGTATGAAGTTATGTGGGAATCCCATGCTGAGTTCTCTGACTCTCTGCTTGAATCATGGCAGAAGGAGAATGAGGCAATGACCCTGCGGGAGTTACATAGCAAGCTAAAGAAAGTTTCTAGTCACCTTGTGAGGTGGGACAGGAACACATTTGGGCATATACACGGGGAGTTGTGCAGGATGAAACAAGAACTAGAGTGGCTACAGTCTGACCCGCAGAGGATGGGTACAACTCATGTGGAGCTTAAGTCAAGGAGAAAATTTTGGAACTGAACCATAGAGAAGAAATAATGTGGAGGCAACGTTCTAGAATTATGTGGCTTTCTATAGGTGACAGAAATTCTAGGTTTTTCATATCCAAGCTAGCAGAAGGAGGAGGAGAAAGAGGATCACAAGGTTGAAAAAACCGGATGGACAGGTGACAGAAAATGTCCAGGAGATGAGCGATCTAGCAACTAGCTTCTACAAGGAGTTGTATACTTCTGAGGGAACCAATAACATGGACGCAGTATTGAGTACACTCCCAACGAAGGTTACTGCAGCAATGAACAACAGCTTATTTGCAGCCTTTTCAGAGAAGGAAGTCAAAGAAGCTTTGTTTCAGATGTTTCCGACAAAGTCCCCGGGGCCTGCGGTTTTCCGGCACACTTCTTTCCAGCAGCATTGGGACTTAGGTGGAACTGAAGTTACTTCAATAGTGTTGAGGATTTTGCGAGGGGAGGAGGACGCTACATCAATAAATGATACTTTTATTGTTCTAATCCCCAAGGTAGCAGATCCAGAGGAGTTGGGCCAGTTTAGGTCTATAAGCCTTTGTAACATTCTGTATAAGATTGCCTCAAAAGTTGTTGCAAACAGACTGAAGCAAATGTTGATTGAGGTTATATCATAAGAGCAATCTGCATTTGTATCGAGGCATCTTATTACAGAAAACATAATCTCAGCATACCAATATCAGCATTTTATGAAGCGAAAAAGGCCTCGTGAATCAAGATGTTGTGCTCTGAAGTTGGAAATGAGGAAAGCTTATGACCGAGTTGAGTGGGACTATCTGCGAGTGATCATGCTCTGATTGGGCTTCCACCAATGTTGGGTTGAGATAGTGATGCGCCTGGTAACTGCTATCTCTTTTTTAGTTCTTTTTAATGGTGATAATCTTCACAATTTTAAACCTTCTAGGGGTATCCAACAAGGAGATCCTATCTCTTCCTATCTATTTCTGTTGGCAGCAGAGGGCCTTTCGTGCGTGCTAAAAGCTAAGAATCAGTTGTCCGTACTCAATGGGATTAAAGTGGCGCCGTTGGCTCCGATGGTGTCTCACTTACTCTTTGCAGATGACAGCATGCTATTTTTCAAAGCTAATAGGAAAAGTTCAGAGGAGATCAAGGAGGTACTCAACATTTACTGTCAAGTTTTTGGACAGAGGATTAATATGGATAAGTCCTCAATTCATTTTGCGAAGGGCTATAGACAGTCTCTTCGTGAGGTGATTAAGGGAGTACTTGATGTTCATAATGAATCTCTAAGTGAAAAATACCTAGGCATGCCGATAGACGTGGATGTTTCTACTAACGGAGCTTTCAAATACATTAAAGATCATGTGTGGAAAAAGGTCCAGGGCTGGCTGGAGCAATGCTTATCGTCGGGTGGCAAGGAAGTACTGATTAAATCAGTTACATAGGCTATACCTACTTATTTGATGTGCTGCTTTAAGCTTCCGAGAGGTTTATGTCATCACATCAATGGTTTATTGAGGAACTTCTAGTAGGGTAGCAAGGATGAAAAAAGAAGAACGTGTTGGGTCGCTTGGGATGAAATGATCAAACCAAAGTGCATGGGCGGCCTGGGCTTCAGGTGTATTGAGTTGTTTAATCTTGCGTTACTGACGAAACAGGCATGGCGCATCCTCATGTATGAGAGCTTGTTAAGTGCGTGAATTTTAAAAGAAGTTTACTTCCCAAATGTGGATTTCTTATATGCTAATCTGAGGTCTTTTCCCTCTCGGATATGGCGATCCATACTTGATGGCAGGGAAGTTCTAGAGCGGGGATTAATTAGGAGGATCGGAACCAGAGAATCAACACATATATGTAATATGAATTGGATTCTAAGAGCAATTATCTTCGCCCCATTAGGATGGACTTGATAGATCCTCCGCAGATGGTTAGCGAGCTGATAGATCACATGACGACCTCATGGGACGTCTAAAAGCTTCATACTGTTTTCTGTCCATCTGATGTTGACGCGATTCTGAATATACCCCTCTGCACTCGGAAATAAGGGGATTTCTGGGCATGGCACCATGGAAAGAGGGGTATTTTCTCATTTCGTCTAGCTTACATGATGTTGGTTGTAAACAAAGAATGAGCTACAACGTATCTAGAGAATATTGCTACGAGATCAGATTTAAGGTCTGAGGAAAATGAATGGAAGTCGCTATGGCAGGTTAAGGTACCATCAAAGATACATGTGTTCTTGTGGAGGCTTGCTTATCACTCCTTGCCTTCAGGTGATGTACTGCACTATAGGAACATGGCTACTCAAAGCACATGTTCGATGTGTGGTATACCTAATTCTTGAAAGCACTCATTGATAGAGTGCAATATGGAGAAATGCGTGTGGGCTCTGGAATGCGAGGAAATTACAGAGCTGATGAGTGAAACTCAGGAGACTGAGTCTAGGGGATGGTTAGCAGCTATTATCAGCTCGCTAAAGGATGAGGATTTGACGAGGATGGTGGTCACTCTTTGGGCCATATAGTATGCTCGCATGAAGGCGATCCATGAGAGCTATTTTCAGAGTCCTTTATATACTCATTGTTTTGTGAACAATTTTATAGCTGACCTGGAGATGATGAAGATGGTGCAAGCGGCGTCGGTGAAACGTACCCAAGGTGTCCCACCTCGGTGGATCCCTCCACCACCGTAAAATCAATGTCGATGCAGCCACTTCGAAGAATTCAAGTAAGGTAGTGGTGGCTGCCATTGCTAGGGACGCTGCAGGAAACTTTCTGGGAGCATCTGCGCTGGTGATTCGTGGACTCTCAGATGCAGAGATCGTCGAGGCTATTGCGTGCAGGGAAGGCCTAGCGTTGGCGAGTGACCTCATGTTTCAACACTTCAGGCTAGCCTCAAACAATGTTATTGTGATCAGAGGAAAAAAGGAGGGAGAAAATGGCCACTTATGGCCATATCATCAGGCAGATAAAGACTGCAGCAGTGCAGCTTGGCACTGCTAATTTTGTTCATGAAAATAGGCTCTCCAATGTGGATGCTCACACCATCACAAGAAGTGCTATTTATGCTGAGTTTGGTAGGCAAGTTTGGCTATTAAATCCACCTCAAGATGTTTGTAACTCTTATAACTCCATTTATGAATAAAGATTTATGCTAAAAAAAGCTAGCGCAGTAGGTAAGCAGGTAGGTCAAAGAAGCTCTGCAGGTTTCAGTCATCAGTCTTGTGAAACATCACTTCCTTGCTACTGTGACTAAGAGGCCGTTTGGTTCCTTTGCTTATTTTTAACACGTGTCACATCGAATGTTTAGATACTAATTAGGAGTATTAAACGTAGACTATTTTCAAACCCATTACATAAGTGGAGGCTAAACGGCGAGACGAATCTATGAAGATTCCATGGGCCCCACTAATCCATCGCTAGCAATCGTTCAGGGTGGCAACACAGTGCCAAATCATGGACTTAATTGGCTTAATAGATTCGTCTCGCCGTTTAGATTCGCCTTATGTAATGGGTTTTGTAAATAGTCTACGTTTAATACTCCTAATTAGTATCTAAACATTCGATGTGACGGGTGCTAAAAATAAGCAACCGGAACCAAACCAGGCCTAATCCTCGTGTAATTAGTACTTGCTTGTCCTTGGTGCCATTTAATCTCTATGATGGTTCGTGCAAGCCTTGTGCTATGAATTAGTTTAAGTTGTTTCCTATTTGTTCGGTCGAATGGACAGTAGCTGCAAGTGCTCTTTAGTTCATCAGTAGTTGTGTCAGCAGCTCTGTGCTTTTAATCTTCGAAATTGTGAATTGTCCCTTTCATGCTACAGAACAAATGATTAGCCAATCATGATTGCGCTAGTGATTTACTTGAGCTTTGCATGGCGACAGTAGTTCTAGAGCTTGCAAGTTTTCATCTTTATTTATTTAATTCTCTGCGCTCTATTCTTGGCAAGCTCTATCTCAAGCTTTTGATTTACATGTTTTCTCTTGTGCAAGCTTTTTAGCGACTCCATTTTGCTTTGCTTCTGTTACACTTTGAGGTTTTCTAATCGTTCCTAGTGTTACACTTTGAGGTTTTCTAATCGTTCCTAGGGTGATCTTGTCACAAGATGACTATAATCGCCCGTCCCGGTCCTTCAAACCCATCCCTTATTGGGACAGCGTCAATGGCACCGTTGGCATCATGTCGTTCCTGCAGGCGACATCGGGCATATCTGGCGCGGACCTTGGCTCCTGTCTGGCGCCAACAACAAGGGCGTAGGTCTTCCCTGTTGGATGTGGCGGGTGAAAACCCAACACAATTTGGACTGGCATTAACGACGTCTTCGACGTCATGACCTTCTTGAAGACGATGTCATGCAATTCCGACGAGGAGGCTTACTTCGGCGACAGCTCCGAAAGGGCGCTTTTCTTTCTTTTCCTTTCTTTCCCTTTTCCTTTTCTTCCAAAAAAAAGAGAGGATCTAGTTTGTGGCATTGGTTGTGGGTGGCTCATGTCGACATCCCAATCCGACAGGGTAGAGTTCGTGGAAGCTCGGGTCGATGTTCCGATCCAACCGGGAGGAGTTTTTGTTGAGGTTTGTGTCAATGTCCCAATCCGACCGGTCAGAGTTGAGAAAGACTCGGTTGATTTCCCAATCCAATTGGCTGATTTTGTGTGGTTGAGTCGAGTTTGAGTAGTGCGTTGGCATGGTACGGCACGGGTTGATGTCCCAATCCAACCGGTCGATGTTGTTTCTTTGTTGTTTGCCTAGTCTAAGCTTATTCTTCTTTGTAATATAATAGAAAAAAAAGCGTTTCCTGTGGTAGAGCCTCGAGCGCGTCACAGTTGCGCATAGTTGACTTGACCTAGCTATCCATGTCAGTCGCAAGGACGTCCAGCAATCGGCAGCGCAAGTTGTTGCCCATTCGTACTGATGCACCGTCTCACGGTGCCGCGACCGCCGGCAATAAATTCCCGCGCACACTTCGTACTTTCCTCATCCCTGAGTTCCTCGTCTTGCACAGCCATCTCCTCTGCCAACGCAGGCGAGCATGGCGCTTACTCGCGGCCTCATCGTCGTCGTCCTCGGTGCCACATTGCCGCTCCTCCTCCTCTCCCACGAAGCAGGTAACCGTGCCGAATAACTTTATTTAGCAAACGATATATGCAGGGTGAAGTTGAGCTCTAACAATTGTGTTTCTTGGTGTCATTATCGTTGCAGAGGCGAGCGAGGTTGGCGTGAGCTACGGGACGGTAGCGGTAGCCGGCAACTTGCCGGACCCGGCGAAGGTGTCGAAGCTGCTCAAGGATAACGGCATCACCATGGTCAGGATATACGACGCCAACCCATCGGTGCTCACGTCGCTGGCAAATACCGGCATCAAGGTCATGGTGATGATGCCCAACGAGAACATCGCAGCCGCCGCCACGGACACATCGTACGCGCTCCAGTGGGTGCAGAACAACGTGAAGGCCTACTACCCCGCCACGCAGATCAACGGCGTGGCCGTGGGGAACGAGGTGTTCGACTCGAGCCCGGACTTGACCTCGAAGCTCGTCCCGGCCATGACCAACGTGCACGACGCGCTGGTACAGCTCGGCCTGGATGACGCCATCAAGGTGTCCACGCCGGTTGCGTTCGACGCGCTCAAGGACCCGACCTTCCCGCCGTCCGCAGGCAGGTTCAAGGACGAAATCGCCCAGTCGGTGATGAAGCCCATGATCGACTTCCTGCAGCGGACAGGCTCCTCCCTCACAATGAACATCTATCCCTTCTTTGCGTATGCCACTCAAAAACCAGGCACAATCTCCCTAGACTACGCCCTGGGCAACTCCAACCCCGGCGTGCTCGACGACCAGACCGGCCTCATGTACTACAACCTCCTTGACGCCCAGCGTGACGCCGCGTACTACGCCGTGGAAGCTTTGGGCCAGTCTTCCGTTGCGAGTACCATGAAAGCTTCGGGCCAGGATGTCGGTGTGAGCATGACATATACGGAGAGCGGGTGGTCAAATAAAGGTACGATCAAGCACGGCGGCGGCCGGAAGCTTCTGGACACAGAAGGCGCGGCGTCGATAGCCAACGCCCAAGCGTACAACAATAACCTCATCAACCGCGTGCTGTCCGGCAAGACGGGCACCCCGCATCGACCTGACGCCGGCATGGACGTGTACATCTTTGCCCTCTTCAACGAGAACGGGAAGGGCAGCTCCGACGACGTCGAGTCCAACTTTGGTCTGTTCTACCCAAACATGCAGAAGGTATACGATTTCAGCTTCACAGGTAGCGGTGCGCCACCAGCACAACCGACGGCAAGCTGGTGCGTGGCGAACGCGGCGGTCGGCGACGCGCGGCTGCAGGCGGCGCTGGACTACGCGTGCGGCCACGGCGCCGACTGCAGCGCGATCCAGCCCGGCGGTTCGTGCTTCGATCCCGACACCAAGCTCGCGCACGCCTCCTACGCGGTCAACAGCTACTACCAAAACAAGGGCCGGGCAGCCAGCGCGTGCGACTTCAACGGCGCTGCCTCGGTAGTCTTCCAGAAACCAGCAGGTGAGAGACTGCTCCGCTCCCAGCTACTAACTGTTTCAAGTCTCCTCTAAGATAACATTTGTGCAAATCTTATTTTTTTATGTAAAGCAAATGTAGAAACTAATAAAATACACAGATAGCAAACGTGAACCCCTTAACCACGAGACGTCACCAAAACTTCCACTGTATGCACCAGAAATTATTTCCTCCGGTCTTTTTTTTTTGCGAATGAAAGGGGTTTGTATTAAAATCTGAAGAAGTACAGACCCTTTACATCAAGACTCTGAAAGCCGGCTAAAATACAAAGAAAACATCTAAAGCATTTTACTCATCTTCAACATCACTTCTTCAATTAATGCCGTCGAAGAGCAAGAACCAAATCGAAGCCATTACCTCTCCAACCGCCGATGAGAGATGCAAAACATTGTTGAAGCCGCAAGATCCACTGCCTTAGAATTCATTGTCAAGATGGATCTAATTCTTTGAATGAGAATCGGCCACATCTGCATCAGTAGGAAGAGAGGAAGATCCCATCTCATCACTAGCCCTTCACCGTGACCGGATCGAGCCACGACAAAACATGGAAGGGGCCAGAGAACCTTATTCGACGGCAGCAACGTCGTCTCCGCGTCGCCATTGCTGTCAGGACACAAAATTCTCCATGGCATCTTGCTGAGAAGAATGCCTCCGCCGTCACCATCTTTGCCAGAACCACCATGGTGAAACCAACATCGCCCAACCTCCTGAAAGAGAAGAAGGGAACACCAAGATCCCAAGACCGAAGAATACAGCATGGGAAGACTCAAACTCTAAACCTAGCACTCAAACAGCTAGCACTACTACTAGAGAGACAGGACCCTGCTCTCTCTAGCCGCTGGCGAGATTGCTTGAGGCGAAGAGAGAGGGGGCCAAGCGGAGGCAGCAGCGGTGTGCCCTAGGGTAGAGCAGCAGGAGGCGGCAACTTATTTTCCTAGAAGAGAGTACTTTCTACCTAACTAATCTATCAATAATTTTTTCCGCAACGACTGCCGTTGGTAGGGCTGTGGATGTGTTGGCTCTGGTTGTGGCCGTGGCTTCTCTAGAAAAACAGTGTGCTGACTGTGGCTGTGCCTAAAAATGTTTGGTAGAACGGCTTCTCCTGCAGCTTTTCCTTATTTTTAGGGGCAAATATGTAAAGAGAGAGTGTGGTAGGGGAAGGGAGCCTGGTGAAGCTACCATTCCGTGGCTCCCCGCTTTGCTCCTTTTTTGGGTGCGGCTCCCTCCCATTGTTTAAGGAGAAGCACTTGAGGAGCACCCCCTTTGGTTGGGAATAACGGTAAGCCGCTAGAGAAGTCGTTGGAGAACCTCTACAAAAGGTCCTAGCACCACGACCTCCCAACAATTTTTTTTGCATATTGTTTCCGCAATATTGTGGAGTATGAACTTATTAATATAATACATGACGCATAATTTGATTTTGAATATGTCTCTGAGAGGTGCTTTAGCGTCTTATCCTGTAAGTTTGAATGTGATGTAGACCCCTGGAAAAAGAAGTATGTGATGTAGACCCCTGGAAAAAGAAGTATGTGATGTTGAGAACATCATAGGGTCATATTTTTTGACAGGAACATCTTATGATTGTTACTAGGACTAGTCCTAGTTAGGTCAGATGGTTTTATCTTTTACACCTCATCTATCAAGAAATATAAGTATGTTTGAATTTACTCAAAATCAAACATTTCTAACTTTAACTGTATATAGTAAACAATTTGTTCAGATTAATATTATAAAATAATATTGCTAGAGTCATCATGAAACCAAGTATCATAATATACAATTCTTTTGCATAAAATAATTATTTTTATAGATATAGTTAATCAGAGTTGAAAATTTTGATCAAATCCAGAAATGCTTATATTTTCTGCAGAAAAATTCCTATCAATTCTAGTTTTTTCTAATATTTTCAACTATCCAGTGTCATAATAATTCTTTTCATAATAGTTTCACCAAGAGTGCCATGTGCAAGGTCCATTTACGTTTTTCGTATCCATTATTCGACCAACATCCATCCATACCGAGCATAAACATTTCCCGTACAAGCTCATGATGTGAGATGTGTGTTTGTTCCACTGTTTACCGAGATATACAGACACGTGTGGCGTAAAGCCGATGACTTGGTGCGTGGCGAACACCGCGGTTGGAGACGCGCGGCTTCAGGCAGGGCTGGACTACGCCTGCGCAAACGGCGCGGACTGCAGCGCCATCCAGCCCGGCGGCTCGTGCTTCCAGCCCGACACCAAGGTCGCGCATGCCTCATACGCATTCAACAGCTACTACCAAAACAAGGGCCGGGCAGACGGGTCGTGCGACTTCAACGGCGCCGCCTCCGTCGTCAACCAGCAACCAGCCGGTGAGCGCCTGCCCGGCGGCAGTAATTACTTGGACTTGTTACGTCGGGTACTTGACCCGATTCCCTTGGGCATGTTTAGGCACCTGCGACGCGTCGGCGACCTGGTGCGTGGCGAACTCGGCGGTTGGGGACGCACGGTTGCAGACGGCGCTGGACTACGCCTGCAGCAACGGTGCGGACTGCAGCGCCATCCAGGCCGGAGGGGCGTGCTTCCAGCCCGACACCAAGGTTGCTCACGCCTCATACGCGTTCAACAGCTACTACCAGCGCAAAGGCCGTGCGGCAGGGACATGTGACTTCTCTGGCGCCGGCTCCATCGTCAACCAGGCACCGAGTGAGTTCACGCTGCTACGGCGGCCGTCTCTCCTAGCAGTTGCCCCAACGTCATGTCATCATGTCATCGGCTCTTATGTTACTAATGTTTGCTCTATGTGCTGTATGTTTACTGCAGAGTTCGGAAACTGCGTGCTTCCATCAAATGGCTGAACTGAAGAAACAAACAAAGAAGTCTGAAGGCCATATAAGCATACTGGGCACGTACTATTACATCTTACAGGGATAGATTCATAAGATCATGTACTTTAGTGAAAAAAATGAGTTTCATCGTTTATGTTATAGAACCAGACAATAAAACCCAACACCTGTAAATCGGGTGCGTCTAGAGCCAAGACCAGCAAAGCCAGCAAGCTTTACACACCATAGCAACACCCTTCTTTCTCAAATTTCTCATGTAGTGCATGTCAATGTTAAATTTCACTGCCAATCAATAAGACTACAGTCATTTACTTCTTATCATTTGGATTGCTATATATAATATTATCTTTAAAATTGCTACATAGTTTCAATTTTGTCAATGGTTCTTTGCATTTGTCATGAGCGGCTATGCTTTTTCCACTTTAAATAGCAACGGCGAAGCTAGAGCAGAAACAAAGAAGATGCACTACTACGACATTATATTACCACGATATATTATATGTATAAGATGAAACTTATATTATTTGGTAAGTCATATATTTTTTAAATGTGATATGCACATATTTCCTTTAGTAAGAAGAGAGAAAATTATATTGGATTTAGACATGTAGATTCCTGACATGAAACCACCATCCTGGGCATGGACAGATTTAACGACGATTTACAGTCCATGAAGAGAGACGATCAACCACAACCTATACCTGATATGATACATTATGAACACAAATAAATGCAAGTTCTAAAAACATGGATATGACATATTATGGTATTATGGTTATACATATTTTAGTTCACACATTATGTCAAATGTACATGTTCAGTTCTTCATATAGTTAAGTACATGAAATTGAACTTTGTAAATATAACCATATGAGAAGTGGCAAGATAAAGACCATGGAAGTTTTTATTTGGTTTCTGTGGTGGGGGGTAGCAATTGTCATTTAAGTTCGTCGATTACGCCCCATGATACAAACCAAATTTTGGGATGTACAATCAAAGTACCAAAACACTTTTTGAAAACCAAAACATGAAAATTTGGAATTTAAAAATTCCATAACTTCCATGGTTAACATTGGAGTTAAATTCAGAATTTGAACACCTTCAACTGTAAAATATCATAATTCTTCAAATTTTGTAGAATCTACGTAGCATATTCCATTTTGCATTAAGAATGTCTGGTTTGTAATATCTGTTTGTCTTAAAATTCCAAATTTTACAATAGGACAACTTGAATTTAAATTTAGTGACCGGAAGTTTGAAGGCAATACCAGATTACCGTTGCTAGCCTTTTAATGGAAGGCCCGAAATAAAAATCCACTTCCCAGTAAGAGGCGTAGAGACGCCCCTGTAATTGAATATCTATCCATTTGGAGGTCTCAGGCTCGGTTTTGAGAGAGCATCAGTTTGGTTCAGTTCCAATTCCATTGAAATCGTTGCCCAATTCGAATACCAATTCCCTGTAGCATCCAAACAACTGAATTGCGCAGATCTAATTCCAATTCCGAATTTTTGGCTCAATTCTGACATCCAAACGGCTACTAAGCCTAGATTGGAACAAAAAGTCATAGTTGTGACGCGAAGCTGAATCTACATGCGACCGAAGGGTTCCGACCTCACGGTCGATGTGTCGCGATCAGACACATGGCGGGCCCTACTAGCTTTCACTTTTCAGTTTCCACCTCTTCTCTCTCCGGATCCGTTCCCCTTCTCCTTTCCACCTCTCTCAATCTCTTCTTCAATCCAGGGCCATTGAAAATTGCTCCACGAGGGATCGAGCGACCGGCGGCGAACCTCGACCTCCACGGGTCCGGCCCAACCCGGCAGCAGCAGGGTATGGCAAGCCTCCTCGCTTGCGAGCGGGGCTGGGGTTGCCGTCGAGAGCTCACATGCTGCAAGTGCTCTCCACACGCCATGCATGAGTGGTGGTCGGGCGGGCCGGAGCTGCGCCGAAGCGTGACGGCCATGCCAAGCTCCCCAGATGGAGCAGCAGGCGGCCCTAGCGAGCTCAGGGGAGGGAGCCACGTCAAACAGGTTGGAGCGCCGAGCTCTCGGTGCGTGAGCGGTGACGGGCAGACTAGGCCTGTGCCGGACCGGCAATGGCCACAGCGAGTCCCTGCAGGGAGCGGCGGCAGCCCCAGCAAACTCCAGGAAGGAAGTTACGGCGAGCGGGCTGGACAGGGCAGGGCTCATCGGGCGACTTTTTTTTCCTTTTTTGCAAGTCTTCTAGAAATTTTTCTTTCGATTTTTTTCCTTCCAAATTTCTGCTCGAACTTTTTTTTTTGTTCCATTTTTGTTTTCGAACTTTTCCTTCAGTTTTTTTCACTTTTTTCAAAGTTTTTTCTGTAATTTTTGTTCTCGATATTTTTCCTTCCAAAGTTTTTCCCTACAGTTTTTTTCATAATTTTTCTTTTGAATTTTTTTATTCTTTTTCCTTTAAGCTTTTACAAAGTTTTTCAAAAAAAATCACAAACTTTTGTTTACAAAAGTATTATGCCAAAATTTTCTTACAAATTTTTCTAACAATTTATTTGGTATAATTTCTAGGATTTTCGGTCAGGTGGAGCACGTGTAGATGGCAGGTGTTGCTGGTGGCACAGGTTCATGAAAGGGGAAAAAAATAGTGTGTTGGAAATCGACTGCTAGTTTTGCTTTTACCGGGTGATCGTAAATTAGCTACCCCTAGTTGTGAACCAGAAAATCTAAGATCTAGAAGGTCAACGAACTTACTGAACCCACACGTTATGACGTTCGCATCCAAACGAATATTGATCATAAGTACATAGATGCACAAGTGCATGAGATTACTCTAATATATATATATATATATATATATATATATATATATATATATATATATATATATATATATATATATATATATATATATATATATGTGTGTGTGTGTGTGTACGTGCGTGCGCGTGCGTGTGTGCGTGTGTGTGTGTGTGTGTGTGTGTGTGTGTGTGTCTGTCTCTGTCTGACTCACTGAGAGACAGAGAGAGAGAGAGAGAGCGCGCGCGCGCGCGCGCTCTCTCGCTCTCTCTCTCTCTCTCTCTCTCTCTCTCTCTCTCTCTCTCTGTGTGTGTGTGTGTGTGT